>NC_071532.1:37473411-37593411 GCF_026979565.1 Vidua chalybeata
GTACTCCCCTCAGCGACACAACCCTCACCTCGGGTGTGCTCCACCCTCAGGTACGCTCCTCCCTCCTCAACTGTGCTCCCCTCAGCGACACAACCCTCCTCTCAGGTGTACTCCCCACTCAAGTGTGCTTCTCTCCTCAGGTGCTTTCCTCTCAGCTGCGCTCCTCCCCTCAGTGACACGCTTGTCCCCTCAGCTGCGCTCCTCTCCTCGGGTGTCCGCCCCTTAGCAGCACGCTCCTGTCCTCAGGTGCGCGCCCGCCTCAAGCGTCGCGCGCCGTCCCTCATGAGCCCGCCCCTCCCTTCCTTCCCCCTCAGGCGCGTGCGCCGCCCGCCGGCGGGGGCGGGGCCTCGCGTTCGAACGGCGGCGGCGGCGGCGGTGGTGAAGGGCGGGAACATGGCCGGGACGGGGGCGCGGGCTCTGTTCCGGCACTGCCCGCTGCTGCTGCCGCAGGACCGCCACGGCACCGCCTACGAGGGCTTTGTCACTGCCCAGGTACCGTGGCCCGGGCGCCGCTTGGCCGGCGGACCTTACTCCGAGGTGGAGGGGGGGATATTTCCCGCCCTGCCGGGTCTGGGGAGGGAGACCGCTTCTTGCTGTGCCGCGCCTGGCTCTGAGGGGGAAGCGCTTCCCGCCCTGCCGGGGCTCCTGGCTGAGCCACCGGGAATGTGAATTGGGGAATGCAGTTTCCCTGCCCTGAGGGATCTCGCCACTGTCCCGCAGGGTCTGCCCAGGGAATGGCTTCCTGCTCCCTTCTGGGCTGGGTTAGTTGCGCTGACAATAGTAGTTTTGGGGCAAGGCTGAATATGCCCACGTTCATGGCCTGTGGTAAAAGCTGACATAAATGACTGATGGAGGGTGTTTTCCTTTCATTTACTTTTGAGGCTTCAGCTGAAGCGGCTGCATCGTCCTTCGGGATGTGGAAAGCGCGGTGCAGGGGGCAGAACAGCGCCTAAGGCAGGGTGAGGGGCATGCCTTCACTGACACTGTGCAGCTGTGGCTCCTTAAAATATCACATACACAGAGCTCTGAACGGGTGTATTTTAATTTAGAAATAGCGTGGGGCTTTACTCCTCTGAGTAGATGGCAAAAGACACGGGCTGTGTCCACTAGCATTGTCAAAAATGTAGTTGACATTGAGATTGAAAGCAACCTCTGGAGGTCCTCTGCCTTAAGTAGCTGCTTTAGACCGTTTGCAGTTGGGTTGTGAATATCTCCAAGAGTGTGCAACCTCTTAGATGGCTTGTT
This sequence comes from Vidua chalybeata, assembly GCF_026979565.1. Taxonomy (NCBI): domain Eukaryota; kingdom Metazoa; phylum Chordata; class Aves; order Passeriformes; family Viduidae; genus Vidua; species Vidua chalybeata. The sequence continues at coordinate 37,474,657 of NC_071532.1, forward strand.
CCAATTTCTAATCCCTCCTTAAGTATTAATGAGGGTTTTTTCATTCTGTTTAGGTGACATTCCCTGTATTTCTGTCAGCTGTCAGTGTATGTCACTCAGATCTGGCTGTACCTTCTTTAGTCTTTCATGATCCCTCTTTTCTCCAGGCTAAATATTCCTAGCTCCCTTAGGCTCTCCTGGCATGAGAGAAGCTTTGAGCTCTTGGTCACCTTCAGAGCTCCTCCCTGGATTAACTCCAGTATGTCCATGCTTTGCCTGTGCTGGGGATCCAGTACTCCCAACTTCAAGGTGTCCTGAGCTGGGGTAGGGTCTGGAATAAAAGTTTTAAGATAAGTTATCTGCTCCCTTTGCTTCGAGGCTTCACCAATTTTCTGTATTTCAGTTTTATTTTGCTCATCCCGTAATAAAGTAGAAGGACAACCTCAATAAGGACTGAAAATACAAGTAGGGGGGATTTAGAAGCTGCCTCATGTGGATTGCACTAACAAGAAAAAAAATTAAATTTATGTACTTGGGGCTGCTTTTGTTTAGTTTGTAAAACTCTGCTGAAATGTGCTGTGGATCAGTGCCCAAGGTTCTTTTTAGTGTAGTTACTTTTATGATAAGCATCTGTTTTGTCTTTTACTGGAGTTGAAGGCAAACTTTCATGTACAGTAGCATGATTTGGATTAAATTGTATGTTTTTGTCCTGTCCAGATCTGGATAAGATTTATTTTTCTCCTGAAAGGTGTTATGTTTGCTTTATGAAATGTGATGTGCTGAAGAATTTTTACTGAATATTGTGAATTAAAGGTCAAGAGTACTTCAGCTTCAGAATTAAAATTAACATTATTTGTACCTGTCACTCATACTGCTTTTTATCCCTAAGGAAAGAGATTCTGAATAATACTCCAGAAAGACAGAAATGACAAAGTTTCTTTCTTAGTAGCTGATCTGATGGGGAATCATTCCCACAAGTGTCTAATATTATTCTTTTCTGACCTTTTTATTAACTAAATACTTATTTTCAAGGGTAGAAATTTCCACATCAGGATACTGCTACCAGTGGATTTGCAATTGAAAAATGCCAGGTAAGAGAATTTATGGTAGCAGTTTCTAAGTGTGATGTAACAAAGTTAATTTTGATAAAAGCAATAATGGATATGAAAATGAGTTATTCTTTTTTTTTCCAATATCAGTGTTATTAATTAATTCTCATTGGTTTCAGCTTAACCTTGCAACAAAATTGCACAGCATCAGTGTTAATAAATGCTGACAATAAGTATTGCCTATATCAAAATATTTTGTTGTTAATTAATTTTGAAACATGTTGTAATTAATTGGTTGTATTTACATATATGAAGCAATGTACTTGGGAAAAAATTGTATTTTTTAATATAATTTGTATTATAGATCATTTATATGTCACCATTTGGGAAATAGCAAATTCAATACAAAGTTGTAAATTTAAGCAATTATGTAAGCAATTTAAGCAATGATGGTTAATAGAGCTTTTTAATTTCATTTTCTGTTTGCGGTTTCTATGTATTAATTGGTATGGCCCAACCTTTAAATAAAAGTCCTGTTCTTATTTCTGTGTTTATCCCAGCAGTGTGTGGGAAGTGGGGTGAAAGAGGCTAATCCACATACATGGATGAGCCTTTAACTTTGTATAGCCTAGTTCTCTGCCTAGGCTAGCCCACTCCAAACTGGGAGCAGATGTGGTATTCCATAGCTTTATTGCATTCTAGGCTGGGGTAATTAAAACTGCATTACAGGTAACTTTGACATTTTCAGGTTATCAGTTTTAAATATTAGTGTATTTTATGAAGTAACACTTGCTTGCAAGAATTATGTTGTTGTTTTCGGCTTTTGCAGGTTGGTGCTTAATTTTTAATGGGCTTTGGCATAGTGACATTTGGAAGTTTTAAGTAACTTTGAACACAAAACTCAAAGCAGTTTTGAAGTATTTTTTCCTTCCTTTGTTTTTTTCCAAAAAAAAGCTGTTGTGTATAGAAGGCTTTCTGCTCTCTTTGAAAAATGATGTACTGAGAGTTTGAAATTTGTACAAAACTGTCTAGGATAGAGTGCAGCTGGTGTCTGAAGAGGATCCTGCATGGGTATCGGCACATTTTAAAGCAGGTATACAAGTTTAAAACCATGTACTTAAATATTATTATTATTATTAAACAGTCTTAAATCTTTGTTTATAGTGATTCTGTGACATCTTGTGCTCACACACCTATTCTGAAAGGGTTAAAGAACCTTCCTTTCATTGTAGAGCCAAGATTTATTTTTAAATATAATGAGAAATTGATGGAATTTTGTAAATATTTATTTTTATTCAACTTTTACTCTTTTTTTTTTTTTTTTTTTTTTTGAGATCAGGCTAGAACAATTTTTAATAAATGACTGTTGACATTTTACTGGAACTTTTCTTTACTCTCTCAATTAGAAACAGATTCTGTCTTTTTTTTTAAATGCATTTACTTTTTTACAAGTTGTTCACAATGCAAGGGAGAGAATTCACATTAAATATTAATAGACTCTGTTCATTCTTGGCATCTAAATCACATCTCGGTAGCCAAACGAAGTTTTGGAGTGAGGATACAGCAGCCTTGGAGTCCCAAGGAATACGTTGTTTCCAAGGAGGAGCCTTTGCCACAGGTGCTGGTTGAGACACTGTATCTCATGGAGGTGGTTTCAATGAATACATAAATGATGCCAGGGGATGTTTAATTCTCAGTAAAGTTCCCTGGAACTTCTCTTCTGTAATTGAAAATTTTAGCATGTGGTATACACTTGGTGTTTTTATGTTTGGTTTGACAATACCAGAAAAACTGTTGGGCTGAACCACCAGAAGTTATGAGTTACAGAAAATTAACTGATTCTTTCCTCCAGAGACTGCACAGCTGCCCAGATCTTGTCAGCTTTATGGTGGAGCTGAAAACTGTTTTGGTGAGTGGAAGAATATATGTGTGGAACAAGGGATGTTCTTAGAGCTTTGGGTTTCACTTTCAGTGTTTTACAGATTACTGTTCCATAGATATATAGCTACTTTTTTTTTTTTTTTTTTTTTTTGTTTGTTTGTTTGTTTGGGTTTTTTTTAAGAGGTGATTTTGTATATATGCTGTTCATGTAATAGCTGTATAAATATCCTTTAGGATTTTAAGTGACTGTATTCTTTGGAAGTTGGAGTGCTATAGAAAATTTAAAATCCCAGCAAGGGATCTCAGTGTAGAGCCATCCCCTTTACAGTGATTTTCTTGGAATTCCTGTTATTCTCTAGATGGTAAAGCAGGCTTGTAATTATACAATGGGTTATACAGTCAGTGGATTGCTTTCACCTATCTAACAATTTGACAAGTAAATGCAGAAAGCTTTTTTTTTTTTTTTTTTTTTTCCCCAATATTTCAGAGGCTGCTGTTTATTCTTATTTTAAAAGTTTTTCAGGTCTGGGGGTGGAAAGTAGCAAACCCTTTAATAAACACGTAACGGGGAATTCTTATCTATTAGTGAAACATTATACTATGAGCATTCTTGCTGATGAATGCTTCATCCAACCTACTTTACTTTAGGAATAAAACACAGGAAGTATTCTTCAAAACCACAGCAGAAATTCCTCCTGGCATTACACTGCTGCTCTACTCTGCTTGGAATAGGCCTAAATAAGAATGTCTATTTTGGAATACTTTACAGTAGTTATTCCAATCTATTTGCCTATGTACACAAGCACTCAGAAAATGAGAACGCAGTGAAAGTGTAATTCATTCAAAATAGCAAAATAGTGATCCTCAGTTACTGCAGAGAATGAAAACACTGATGACGGTGTAGGAGAACTGGCAGAAATTATTGTTAAAGTTGTCTTATAAATTATATTTTAATTTAAATTTATTTAATTTAAATTATTAATAGTTTTATTCTAAATGTTATAAATGTATGTGTTCTGTAAGCATAATTTTAGCTTAAATGCACTTTTAAAGAATAAGTAGCAAAACACAACTGAAACACATGGTTAGGGCTTATTTTACACAGTAATATTAACTTTTTGATAAAAATTCTTTTTGAAACATTACTACATTCTTGATAAGTGTCTGTACCAAAACTTATTCCAAGGGAGGCTGTGATGTTAAAACTGAGAAATTGATTTTGTTTTTTGATTGCTATATAAAGTTTATATATATATATATATAAAATACAGGGAATATCTTAGATGTGTTGTCTTTTGTGGCAGTGGAGCCCAGGAGGCAGCTGTGGGCTTAATAGAACCTTATTTTGAAATGTTCTTTCAGTCAAGATACTTGACTTCAAATTTATTAGCTGAAAAAGAGGCACATTTGATATTTGCATCTGAAGACTCCGTTGTCAACATCTGTGGGGTTTTTTTAAATTGCAGATGTTTTCATTACCAGTATCTGAAGTAATTTACCAAACAGCTTCTTTGTCTGTTTTAGCTGGAGGCTATAACAAAACAAATGCAGTGTACAGTTAATTTTACATAAGCTTAATATTTCCAAATGAATTGCAAAAATCACATGGCTAAATAGATGCAAAAATATTGAAATTGCTCCTAATGATGTTTTTAATGTTCTTTTAAACAGGAAATTGCTTTAAAGAACACACAAGACCTGCACATCCCACGGCCTCCAGAATACTACACCTGTCTTGTCAGAGATCTAGAAATACTGGGCTGGAATAGGTATGATCATTTTAGATCTTAACAAATATCATCTTTAGGATATCTGTTCCTCTTTTGTATTTGTGAGCTGAACATATCAAATGTACTTGTTCTGTTCATTTACCCTATTCAAAAACTGATTTTGCTTTGTTTTTAAATTAAAAACACCGAACAAACCTGTTATTAACTGAAGGGATATTTTCTGTCTCAAATAACTGAGCTGAAGGGTGATACACTGCTAAGAAATAATTTCTTCTTTGACCTATAAACTACTGGTATATTAAACATATTTAATGTTAATATCTAGAGTTCTCTTTTTCCCTATTTTTTACAGCTGGTTAAGACTAACCCTATAGATTATGGTTGATAGTCATTTACCTTTATGCTTTCATAAAGACATTTCTTACTTTTTTTAGAATTAGCATAATAATTTTTAAAGAACCTGCTCTTTCAGCACAAGGATCTTCTTAGAGGAATTTATTATTTATTCCACAGAAAGGTAAATCTACCCAAAAAAAATCATGAGTGGGGGAGAGAATGTGAAAGGCTCTCAACCCAAAACTTTAACAAGAGTATCTTGTTCTAAAGGAAATAAAGAAGCCTTAAGTGTAAAAACAGTTTTGAGTTTTCCCACCTGATTTCTATGTAGATAAACTACATGTGATTAACACTAAGTGGGCACTTCAAGGCCCACTTTTATTTAAAGATTTAAAACACCCTTGAGAAATCAGCTGAAGTTTTTGTCAGTGGTTGTCATTGTTAATATGTAATTGTGCTGTACTCTATTTAAATTTCACAGACTCAAGTCTGAGAATATTAGGTAAAAATTCTTAAACACGTGGGAAGTAAATTTTCAATTATGTTTGCTCTCCCAAAATGGATAAAAAAACCAAAACACCAACCAAACCAAAAAACACCCCCAAAATCTTGAAGAAGGGTTGGGGAAGTCAGTCACTGATCAAAGGACTATGCTACATATAGGGAATCACATCAGATTTATTCTGACTTGAAAGGAGAATAACCTGGACAGGCAATGTGAAGTCCATTAGCAAGTCACACCTTTGATTTCAGAGTGCTTTTAACACTGAAGTGACTCTCTAAGAAAGCCTCTTAACTGAGGCTGATTTTGAGTTGTAAGTGATGCTTTATTTGCATGGCAGTTAAGAATATTCTGCAATGATCCTTCAGCAGAACTGCCTGTGTTTGGTGCTGGCAGTGAGGAGCAATCACTGCTCACACCTTGAGCTTTATTTAAGGATTTTTCTTAGGAAAAAACCCTTGCTTGTTGTGTACCCCAGATTTACTCATTCCTAGCAAGTTTTGGGTCATGCTGGAAGCTGACTGCACCCAAATCCAACTGAAAAATTAAAAGATTTGGACTGGGGAAAGAGAGATACTACTGCAGGAGTAAAGTTATAAGAAAGGCTCTTCTTATACTTCCCCTTAATCAGGCTGGTTGAGTTAGTGTCTTGGGAAGGCAAATTATCAGCTATAGAACACCTGTAGGGGATTCAAAAAGATTGCCAGTATTTCTTAAGTCCATGTCTCAAATCTCAAAAATCTTATGCTTGATACTTTCCCATTTATTTCATATGAAGTATCTTCTCTTGCCTTCTCCATTTCCAGGGAATCTTGCCTGGTCCTGTGCTTTCAGTCATTTGTGTGTCATGCTGGACTTCAGAGGTTTACTTGAGGCTTTCCATCATTATGCTGATTCCTTTTATTCCTTTTTTTTTTTCTTTTTTTTTAGTGTGATAAAATAGCAGAGCCTACAGAAGAATAAAAGTCTGTAGAAGTGAAGTATCACTTATGTACCCAATTCCTTATGTGTTTATACAAAAAGTGTGACTTTAAACTAAAAGAATCCATACTTTCTTATAAATTAAGATTGAAGTGGTCCAAACAAGATGAATGAACAGGTAAAATCCCAGACACCTTGTTAGCATCCCTTTAAATTTTGTTTTCCTTTGCTGTGGATCTTTGTAGCACAGTCCTGCAGGCACCAGTTGTGCTTTGGTGCAGACACTTTTGCAGACTTTTCACTGCAGTATCCATGCTGGGCCTTAGCTGCTGCTTTAGGAAGTCCCCATCCCAGAAAGCAGTAGATGGAGGACTGGTATAGAGGTAGTTTCTCATCTTTATAAAACTCTGATACACTTTTGAGGTGAAGTTGGAACAAAGTAGGAGTAATGATTTTTTTTCCCCCCAGTTAGAGGAAGAATCCTCTAATTCTCTCAAAGTATATCAAGTTTAACTGGCTCCAGTTAAATTACACTTTTATCAAGATTTGTCTGTCTTTCAGCTGTTGTGGAGAAATACTCCCAGAAATCTGCAGGTCTCTTTAACATTGCATTAATCAGCATTAAACATGAAATTATCTCTCTCTCCCTTCTTACTACCACTACTGCTTTTTCCATCTGTATTTTTCAGTTCCCTCCTATTGAGGCTATTTCATTTATGTAGACAATTTTCATCTTTTCACTTCCTTCCTGGGGATGTGCAACCCTTTAGTGTACATCTACTTTTTCTTCCACAAGCCTCTACAACTCTGTTGCCAGCTTCACTTGAGAGAACCATGTGACTTTTTCTAGCATGCAGTGGTTTAAAAAAAATAAATGTTGCTTAGGCCAGCAAGCAGATGCTCTCTCTGAACTCTGTTAGGCCTTTCCATCAGTCTGGGTGATAAGTTGTGCAATTATCTTGGGTTGCTTTTTATCGTTACACAGGAATGACATAGTAAAAATGCCAAAATATCCACATGTCCAGTTTACTGGTAAATATATGGAGAGATTTGAACCTTTTTGGCAATTGTTGAAGCTACTAAGCAGAATCCACCTGTAGAGAACAATATATTTTAAAAATGTATCCAACTTCATTGTGGTGGGAGAAACAAACCAGTGACATCTTGAGCAAAGAGAAGTTTTAAAACTTTATCACATTTAGTATGTACTTTCTGCTTGCTAGGGTGCATGAATACAGTGTAAAACTGTCATGAAATGAAGGCAAATCATCACAAATAACTCATCTTGTACCTGTTCAGGTACTATTTTCTGCAGAAAATCGATTTTGGAATATGTACCAATATGCACTGAATTTCTCACAATAATAGTATTGATAATAAAAGAGAAATTCATTGAAGAGAAAAGCAAATCAAGAGCATAAAAGTCTCATAGAGTAAGAAACTGCAGAAATGGATCAAAAATTTGACAGGAAGTTTAATGTGTACATAAGTAGAGGCTGACAGGAACATGCTATGTGTGTCAAAGGTTCTGGTGATGGAAAACTGAAACATGGTGCTCACTGACCACAGCGTGAGCCGTGACACATGTTGTAAATAACCCAGAGATATATGACTGCATTAAGCACTAGGCTGGTGTATTAACAGCAGTAAATCTGCAGCAGCAGAAATGCTTGACATATAGGACTCCTTCTGATTAATATTTGTAACAGACTAATCAGAGTATTGCAGACCTTTCAAACTATGCTTTCTGCAGTGCTCTGAGAGTTTTCTTCTCTCTTCCAGAGTGGCCTATGTGGACACTGGGCTGACCATAGTCAAGTTAAAAGCTGAAGACTCTTGTGGTCGACAGCATCTCATCAGTCTCAAGTTAAATGCAAAGGTAAATTGATGTGGGACAAAAGATTTTGAGGCTTCCTTGAAATATATTGATTGTTCTTAATTCATTGTGATTTTAGAGGGTTGGTTTGCTTGCTGGTGTGTCTGTTCTGCAAGGTGATAGGTCACTTAATACTTTTTTTCTTGAGTTTTTGGGCTAACTATATTTAAAATTAATATTGGATTATGGTTATCTGTAAGATGCATCTGTGCATCACATGAAAAACACTTTGATATTGCACTCATTTTACTGGATTACAGACAAAGCCACCTGGGAGACTTTCCTTCATTATCACTCCATCCAGAGACTGTGCACAGAACAAGAATTAGAGGATGTTGGGTTGGTTATTAACAAGTCTTGCTGTTGAAGTCAGAGATGTAAAGATTTATGAAAAACTGAAGTCAGAAAAATTATTTCTTTTTAGTCTAAATAAATGTCTAATTTTGACAGTATTTGCAAATCAAACCCATGGTATTTGCAGAAGCAGAAAAAAAAATTAACTCTTCCTGGTACTTATCACTGAACCCAAATGACAACGTTTCTTCATAGAATGTCTCATTTCAAGGCATAAATCTCTCATCAGAGACTGTGAATATCCAGGCTGTGTGGTGACAATTGCCTGGCAGTAACTGTTGTCTTCAGAAAATCAGTCCAGGGGGAAAAGGGATCTGAAAGTGTCTGGATGATGTTGTTTGGGACTATCTGTGGTCCATCATCTCAAGTTATAATCTTGAAAGCATGAGGAAGGGGCACGGTATTGTAGCATGAAATCCCACCTTCATAGGCATCCTGTATTCCTTTACAAACCTTTACAAAGTTTACATTCCTTTACAAAGTATTTTTAGTCTCACATAACATGAACAAGCTTTACCTTTGAAGGGGGAAAGGAGGGGAAAAATACTGTTTGGGAATGAGTGTTTCTCAAGTGGATTTTTAGAAAGAGTAGAACTGTCCTACATGCAGAGAGTAATGAGTGCATAATTAATTTGCTAGTCAGTCCATTATTAAATACACTGATGGGAAAAGATCCATCAGGAAGTACAATTATGGTCTATTTAATGTGCAAGGAGAGGAACCAGTTTGTGTTGTTTATAAGGAATAAATATGCTTTGTGTGACACTAGAAATTTGGTGCAACCTGTTGCCCTAAGTTTTTCTTGCTCTTAGGACAAAAAAAGTAAAGTATTTTAACTGCTTGAAAGCATAGAAATGCAGAAAAAATTACAGGGCAATGTTCCTTTTTCCCAAGCAGCTGCCATGGTCAAACACTGACACTGGTGCATTGGCTCTGTTCAGCCTTAACTTAGCACTGCCCTGAAGGAATGGAGATTTCCATTTTCTGTCCTTGTACAAGCTTGTGGGGTTTTTTGTTAGTAATAAAATAGCTGAATACTCCTCATAGCAGAAGACAGCACCATCTAACAACTAAAGATTTATACAATAAAAATATTAGATTATCAGACTTGCCTGTTTTAATAAGTAATAATCCTTTTTCTTTTTTTTTTTTCTTTTCATTTCCTTTCGTTTTGTTTTCAAGTGTTTTTGATGATGAAGGATCAGTTGCTTGTCCTTTTTAAACCATGTCTGGCATTTAAACTTGCCAGACAAAATTTGTGTGTGAAATATTGTTTTGGTGACATGGGGATTTGATTTGCCTTCATACACACAGACACTACATTTGAGAAGACTTGGCTGAAGTCTTTTTTGGGAGGACATTTCTTTTAATAACATGCTTTAATAAAAGTGTGTTTATTTTTGTTATGCTGTTTCTTTGATTAAGATCAGTGCAGGAGCATGTCAGACCTCAAGGCTTCAAATAGGCCATTGGAAGGATTTCCCTTTTGTGTAGTAATTAAGACACTTTTGGTAATTATGTGAATGATCTGGCAAGGGGTATGAAAATGCTTTGTCTAGATAAAGTTAGCTGCATGCTCAGAAAACCAATATAAATATTGTATTTAATAATTGCTTAAATTGGTCTAAGAAAAATAGGATGATTTCTGACATACACATTTGATTGTAACTGTAATAAGCTAAGATGTCACAGAATTATCAAACCTTTTATAGGTTCTTTTTTTTAATACAGCCTTTTAAAAATTTTCTTATTGTTACCTCAATTTGGATTGAGGTGGTTTTTTTTTTCATTTTGGGTCTATGTTCACTCATCTCTTTTTAAATAAAGTACTCTAGATTACTTTCAGTTTTAAAACCCAAAATGTTACCATTCAGAACAAATAGTTCAGCTTAAATGAAAATTAGTTCTTGACTCATGGAAGAGTTGTTTGATATTTTAAACTTTGCTTTCTAGTATGTATAATTAAGGAGAAATTAAAAAAATATTTCATGCTTTGTTTCTTAAGGTTTCTTTAATGTTCCTTTGTGACCACTGAACACAGAAAATTGTGATTCTCCTGCCTTTACTAAATACTGATATATAAAACATTTACATGTTGTTTTCTTCTTTAAATTATAATTAACATTCATAACTATTCCTGAAAATGCTTTACATACTGTTTCCTCTCAGAGCCAAGTTCTCAAGATGCTTGAAGTGCTCATATTTTGTTATCAAATTTGGCAGCTGAGTATCAGTCTGACTTTAAATCACTAAGGGAAAAAAAATCCCAAACTGTATTTTCTTTCCCTCCCTCAGTATCCCACAGAACCACCAGATTGCCTTGTGGATTTTCCTGTTCCATTTGCTGTTTCCTGGATGCCACAGGTAACTACTGGACTAGGCAGCTTTTTAAAATAAAAATACATATGCAGTGGAGGGGTGGTAACAAGGGGTTGGCTTTGGTTTTTAACTCCAGCTCTTCTCCTTGTATGCATTTTATTTCTGTACATGCTTATGAAAATGTAATAGCACTGAATTCCATATTCTTTATCATAGTACCTTGAATATCTTCCTTGCTGTGAGAAATATCTTGCATGTTGTATGTACTTGTTGGGATTTTTTTAAGATGTTCATATAACTGAAAAATTTCTAGGAATTATGGTGGGAAAGTGAAAAGGAAGTGAAATGTAGAAAAAATTACTGTCTTCCAGAAAAGAAACACCCTCTAAAGTTGACAGACATGGAAAAAAGGAGTTGGTTATCCTATAGAGTTTTCCCCAGTTTGTTTTCCTATAGAGTTTTCATAACTTAATAAAACTTTTCCAGTTATGATCAATATAGGAAAGTATTTAATGAAATTCTAATTTCTTAGTTTAACTGATGTTGCTGCTATGAAGAACCATGCTGTCTTTTGTGGGTCTTTCACATTATTTCATATACCTTTCTTCCTGAATAGCGCATGTGTGCTATATTAAATGAATTTAAATGTGACCATTCAGATACAAGTTAATTTGAATGTAGAAAATAATTGATATTTCATTTAAATTGGGAAATTAGTTTTTACATAAATGATCGCACCTGATAATTTTAACTCTTACAAGGGTTTCTACCCAGCAATAAATAACAACTTACATAGGAAACATGGCTGGGAGGTTGCAGCAGGATGAGTTTAAACTGGGCTTAATAAAAAATTATAATTTTTCTGCAGAGCTCAAGGTTCTGTGTGTTACCTCAGACCCACTAATATTGAGAGGAAATAACTTCAAGGATCAACCACTGCAAATGAAAAATGTATTTATTGATGTAATTTTAGGTTTTGATTCTCTGATATGGTTTGGAACAGTTTAAATAAATGTTTTTCCCTTGAATTTTACTAGAGTCCTTACACTCCAGCCAACATTTCATGTGCTGTTTTTAACCTCAAACTTAATACGTATTTTCAACAGTGTTTTATTAATTTTACAGCCTTGCAATTTATGTTAGCTCACATTAACAACATTTCAAACATCCCTGACTGCTTCTCTGTGGTCACTATTAGTAATTTTAAAGACGGACTCATGTTTTAATAAAATGTTCTGGAAAAACCTGACATGGAGCAGCCTTTGACAAGTTAAAAAAGGGGGTGGATATACTGATACTGGCACTACAGCCAAGGAAAAATCCTCTGTTAAATATACAACACTGCTGCTTAAAATCTTTTTCCAGTTAGAATTACCTGGGGACTATTTGATCACATGAACAAAAGGTGTTTGTGTGTAAGTGAAGAGCCTGTTCTGAAATCATGAGCTGCAGAGAGCCTGCTCTAATCCTGAACCAAATACCAGCAGACAGAAATGCTTTAGCTGTACAGCAGCTTTTGCAAATTGACCTTATGTGTGTGGGTGACATGAACCCAACACTTGTGGGGACAAATGGCTTTGGTAATTGTGTAAATTGTGTTTATTTTCCAAATGTGTGGGAATCACTGCGGCGAGCAGCCCTCACACCGTGATAAAATATGGGTTAAGCTTAGATAATGCTGCAACACCACTGGTAGCAGAATTCAGCAGGTACTCAAGTGCATGAAAATTTTGGTTCCTAAAAGGGAAAAAGAACAGGCTATACCTCTTCTCTAGTAAAATAACGTGGTGTTTTGGTACCAATTGATCTTAAACTTTTAATATTACGCTTTTAAAGTATAAATTGAAAAGGCTTAACTAAATTGTTGCAATGACACCATTAGAATATAAACTGCTATGAAAGAAAATATAAATAGATTGCAGGTAATTGATTTTTCTTTCCCACCCCCTGTGTATGCTGCTGCCTATTTCAGGCTCATGGATTTTAAACTTGAGGGGTTGTTGTGTTTTGTTTTGTTTTTTTTTTTTTTTCCTTTTTTTTCCCTTCCGTATAATAATAGACATGGCTTTATGGCATTCATATTAAAAATGGGTAATTTTCCTTATGGTCCCTGTCTTCCTGCTGTGTTGATAATGTTTTGATGTATTTTTCTTTTGCTCTGATGAGAGGTCTGCTGCTGCTGCTCTGACATATTCATTTGGATGAATAATTATAACTTGCACAATGTCAAGCTGAAGATGGTGGGGTTTTGTGCGTCATGACAAGCCCAGTAGCCAGTGCAGGTGTCTCACAGCATGAGCAGCAACAGCCAGTGGATTCTGGCTCAGAGGAGACGTTTTAGAGTAGTAAGAAATCAGCACCAAGGGCAATGCTGCTGCTGCTGCTCCTGCTCCTGCTCTAAGTGCCAAATAAATGCAGAGTGCTTCTCAATGACAAGTGCAAGAACATCTACTTAATTCTGTTATAGCCTTTTTCTAAAGAACCAGATAAATGTGCTGTCTCCAGTTTTAGCACACGCTCGAAATGCAGTTCTGGAGAATCGGGGTGTTTCACGTCAGGGTGAGGTTTCCAGACTGACCACTGCCTACATGGCTGGCTACATGAAGGTCATGGGACTGGAAATTAATGACTAATGAGATCGTGCAGCAGCCAGCAAGGAAAAGGGAATGCAAGGTGCAGAAGGTGGAGTGGTGGGAATGAGATTATTCTTGGGTTATTTAGATGAAAACACAATAAAAAGCATCGTAATTGTGCTTTTTCTTGCCAAAGGAACTTCACAGGCACCAGCTGTAAATGCAGAAAATGGAGATGGTTGACAAGACACTTTATGAAGATTTCAGGCTTGTGTCTTGGCTTGATTTCTGTTAAGGAGAGGGGAAGTTGTTAAACTGCTGTTCATGAGGAACTGTTTCCAAACAAATCTAAGGAATCATAAATTCTTTAGGTGATCCCTTTTCCATTTAATGACTGTTTGCTTTATTAAATTGTATTTTATTTATTAATTCATGAAAGGCAGAAAGGTAATGGTACCTCTAGTTTAGGCTATTTCATCTTTCTTATTAGGGGGTTTTGAAGTTGTTTTAATTTTGGATAAGCAAATTTTATGTTAGGAAGAATTTTAGCCAAAAAATCTCAGAATAAAAATTGCATTTTTATCTGTTTTTGAAAAATAATTTGCAAGCAATTGTTCTGTATTTACCTTAATTAGAACTTTTTTTTACTATCATTTGATTACTATTTAGTTCATCCAAGATTTGGAGCACATGCTTGAAATTTGGCAGAACAGCCATATAGGTTACAGCACTTCTTAGAAGTTCCTGAAAGGCTTTATTGGTTTTTTGGCAGGCACAGACTCGAGATTTTCTCTATTTTTCCCAGCTTCTGTGGCTTTAGATATAAGAACCAAGAGTAGAGTGAGGTTTTTTTCCCATTCTTTCTTATTCCTTTGATTGGAGGGAATGGTGTACGGGCAATAAGGGTGGACTTGGGAGAATGTGTGAATTGAAGGAAGAAAGGAACTGGCATGAGCAGGTCCTGGTGATGAGGTGCAGATGACAGAAACGGAAATAAAGAGGTTGAGAAATCACATGATACTTTCCTGGTAAAAGAGAAGGTGTGCTCCCCTTGGAGTCAGGGAGGTCCAGAGTATCTGATTTTCTCTGGACAAAGTCAGTGGTGTGAATGGATGTGGGATCCATGGAGTCTGATAACACAGAGGTGACACTGGGGTCACAGTTCCTGGGACCCATCAAAGCCAGTGTGTTTGTGGAGGATGGAGGAGCCAGTTTGGCTTTGTGAGCGCTTTTACAGCGAGGGTGAGCAGCATTGACACTCTGAATGAGGAATGTCTTGTTTTCCAAAGAATTTTGACATATTTCACACAAATTCTAATTCATTTGTATGAGGGAGACCATGAAACAGAGTTGTGCTGTTTGACATTATTAACAGCGGTCTTGGTGTAATTTAGACCAAAGAAAAGTGTGATCTCAGGCTGTTCTAAAAGTGCTGGGCAGCAACCAAAAATTAGTTGGTTAATCAAATAAAAAGGAATCTTGGGTTTTCATGGTTTGCATGACAAGCAGGTGATGTTTTTAAATAGCTGTAGATGCATTTACGTATAGAACAGGAGACAGCTGGCAACATCAGTGAAGCATGCAAATAAGATCAAATGAACAGTGTAGGAAAAAAGAAGATTTAACTACCTTTTTAAGGAACATCATTGCAAAATTACAATTAGTATTAAAATTAATTGGATTTTAAAACTTATCTGTGGGTTATAATCCCTTGATGTTTCTTTTTTCTAGTGAAACCCTTTGAATTCCCAGAAGATAAAGATAAAAATGATTATTAGAGGATTTATCTGTATGTGATATAGAAAAACGTAAAAA
This sequence comes from Vidua chalybeata, assembly GCF_026979565.1. Taxonomy (NCBI): domain Eukaryota; kingdom Metazoa; phylum Chordata; class Aves; order Passeriformes; family Viduidae; genus Vidua; species Vidua chalybeata. Next base: position 37,489,992 of record NC_071532.1, read on the forward strand.
ATCAAAATGGAAAGCAACTGTTGCAAGTACCAGAAAATTATGCTATTAATTTAAGTGTCATCAGAGCACAAAAGATCACATTTCAGGACTGTGTGAAAATTATTAAAATACTGGAAATAATAGTACTTAAGATGAAGATACTATACTCTAAGATGTGGTTAAGTGACTGACACTATTATATCACTTCAGGTATTATAAAAGTAACAAAATGCTTTTAAAGATAATAAGCGTTACATTTTGAGATTGGCAGAATTCACACTTCTCTGCTTAGGTGCTTTCCTACTTTCATATAATTTAACAACAGCAGGAAAAAATTATTTCCAAGCTATGGTGTTTCTTTCTAAAATACACACGCACAAAATATAAAAAGTTATTATGTAGAAAAATTCTATTTCTTCATCTGAGAACACTCAGATAATTTGCTGCTCTTTGTCCAGGGGAGAAAGGAAGAATATAATCACTACAGATTAAAGGAAACCATTCCTTATATATTTTGTTTCATTCATAGAAATATGCCTGTCTGAGAACAGAATGTTTAATTTGCTTTTTTCTATTGAACCTCAAGATACCTGAAATCTGTCCCTCAAGGGTGATCTGCACCTGCAAAGGATTCCCTTGACCACCAAGTGTTTTCTCCTCTTGCAGAAGTCTTTTCCTGGGGAAATGGTGACTTCTTTTTGCCCACTGATAATTTCAAAATATTTCTTTTGCATTGCTGTCCTGTATATTGTCCTGTCTAATGAAAGATATTTCTGATTCGGAGTAATCCACTTTCAAATATTGAAATCCCCCACATGTAATCCTCTGCTTATTAGATAGTTTCTCCTTTTCGTGCCTTATTTATAGGGTTTGGAAGCTGACCTTAAGCACCTGTTTTTATACTGCTTAATTTTGAGATAATGATGAGGTTGTTAGGTGATATTCCTTGTTTTATGCTATCACGATACACTGGGACACACACGTGGATTTCAACATTCCTTAAATTAATAAATTGGTTTTTAAATATTCTCTCAGGTTGCTGATGGAAACCCAATGAAATCTGTTTAAATTTCTTGTTTCTTAGAACTCCCTAATAGACATTTACAATCAGTTCCTGGCAGCATTGGAGTCGCTGAAGGAATTCTGGGATGCCCTTGATGAAATCGATGGGAAGACATGGGTGCTTGAGCCAGAAAATCCCACACGGAGTGCTATAACCAGAAGAATTGCAATAGGTAGGAAAAGATTTAAAGGGATACAGTGGATTTGAGAAGTAAAACTCAGGGAGCTGTTTTGTTCTGCTTGTCTCATCAGATGTTGCTTCTTTGGGTTTGGGAAAGGAAAGGCAGTGCTTAAAACCAAAGACAGAACTCCTCTTCTGCATATTGAAAAAAATGTTCTAGAACAAGCTGATCCTGTTTGAGAAATTCATAACAACTTTCTGGTGTCAGATAAATGAAAATTTCTGCAGGAAAACCTTGTGTATTTGTGAATTATGAACATGGAACTGTTAACAGATGAGTACTTACATGGTAACCCTGTAAAAATCAGGATTTGTGAAACAACAGCCTAGGTGAAGCCCTTACCTCAGTCACAAATTCCAGAGTTTCACACTTTAGATTCATCCTATCCTGGAGTGGAAGGAATATTAGAGTGCAGCCCAAGGGGAAAAAGGGGGTTAAAGGAGGCAAGGGGAAAGGACAGAAATAAAAGAGAAGTAAAAAGTCTTCCCTGTGAACACCTGAAAATGTACCCCAGTTTATAAATGGCGTCTGGCATTTTAAGGTCTTAATATATATAGGATAAGGAATTTTATAGTTATATAAAATCCACATCATCAATAGCAAATTGTAGAAATGTGAGAATACAGAGTTGGACCCACGTTGTCCCTGACAGCTGTAGAGGGAGGGAGGAAGGAGCTGGAGGGAAGCTGCTTCACAGGAGTGGAGGGAAGGACGGGAAAAGTTCAGCAAGTGGTTGGAATGCCATGGGTCAGATGCCACTTTGTGTGCAGTCAAGGAGCTTTGTCCTGGTCCTGCTGCCCTTTGCCACAGGCCAAGGAAAAGGGAAGAAAAGCCTCAAAAAGTGCCTTGGAGCAGAGGAGGGACAGGGCTTTGAACCCTTTGTTGTCAGGCACAGAGAACCTTCAGCTACCTCTGAACTTTGATTTCATTCATTCCCACCTCTTCCAGGATGGAAAGCTTAACACAGCTTTAATTACAGAAAAGGTTGGGTTTTACCTGTGCTTGTTTCAGAAGAGACTCTGCTGTGATGTTTTGGAACTGGATCCAGAGCACCACTGAGCTGCTCCATTCCCTCTGAGGAACAGAGCCCTTCCAGGGATGGTGGGGTGTCTTGTAAAGCCAAATATTTGCTGTTTCAAAAATACAGTATTGTTGTCTCAGTCCTGGAATTTGCTGGGGAGGGGACAGACTTCTGCTGCTTAATATTGGGTTTGGGCTTCTCTTTTTGACTGTAAAAGATAAAGACGAATTACTAAGTTACACGTCTCTAAAGTTTCACCAAGATTTTGGATGGGTTTTGTCATCTAACTTGGGTTGATTACATTTATTTCTGAATAAGTGTAAAGGTTTAGCCAAGTCTAAAAGAAATGCAAGCCTGACAGGTTTTCTTAATCAGTTGCTATTTTTAATTAGTTTGTGGAAATGTAAATATTTGATATATACTGATATTTTGTACAATCATTTGGATACCTCACAACTTTGTTATTATTTATCCTATGAAACCCAGCCTGAGTTAACCAATTTAAAACTGCCTTTAAAAATGGTTCTTTTTTCAAATCCTTGACTGCAAAGCTTCCCCATGGCCTTGCTTTCACCTCGCAGGGAACAATGTCTCGGTGAACGTAGAGGTAGATCCTCGCCATCCAAACATGCTTCCAGAGTGTTATTTCCTTGGAGCAGATCACGGTAAGGTAGCAAATTCCACTGGTTTCTCCTTTGGACTCAGATCTCTGATCCCAATCCCTACCTGGAACCTGAGAGGTTCACTGGGGTGATGCCATTATTCCTGTCTGTTGCTTGCAGAAGTGAACCCTCTGAGAACTAAACTGAACAACAACATGCACTTGTGGTGAGTGTCCCCAGTAAACCAGGCTGGAAACTCAAATGGTGTTTGCCATTCCTCGTGTGGATTTTTCTCTCCCCCTCTCCCACCCACAGGGATCCAGAAATCAGTTTGTTACAAAACTTGAGAGAGCTCCTAGGAATTGATTTTCCATCTCGTGCTGTGTTGGAAAAAAGCGTAAGTTGGTTTTAGTTAATGACCAGTTGTTATTACTGAAAAAGCCACATTTAAATGGTCACTTTCTAAGAGCCAGGGACAATCAGAGACTTTTGAGAGGTAATTGGATTAATACATTGTCACACGGACTTCTGAACTTCAAGCAACAGTTGTCAGAGCTTGTTAACCTTTGATTAGAGGTGCACACTTCCCTGTGGCCTTCATAGGGCATTGATAACAGGCTCCACTATTAAAGGGAAAAGAGGAAGTTCCAGAGTGGCTAATGAGATGTGGAAAGTCCAAACATTTTGTTAGGGATGTTGATGACTTCAGTTCTAATTAGATGGAGCTGCTTAGAGGGGACAAGAGGCCATCCAAATACAGGTGCATTTCAAACAAACTGGGAACTAATTTTTGACAATGCTTTAACCCTGGATTACGAGCTTTGCTTTCACTCATGAAACTTCTAAATTAAGATCTGACTGAGGGTTTGTGTCTAATGTCAAATTATAATGACAAATCAAATTTGCTTAATAAACAAAAAGTGCCCAAAAGTATGAAAGTGCTTGTTGAAGGAGATGTAATTCAGTAAGGGATGAAATATAACCCCGTCAGGTCTTGCACACCTGGAACCCAGTGTCACTCTAAGCCATTGTGACATAAATATGTATGTCTTAAAAGCAAAAAATGGTAATAGTAGCTGCAAAAGCAAAACCACAGGTGAAGGTGTTTGTGTGTGAGCAGCCCACCCCTGCCTTTCAGCTGCGCTGTTGTGTTCCAGGACTTTGCCAAGGACTGTGGGATCTGCTACGCCTATCGGCTGGATGGCAGCGCACCCGACCAAGTGTGTGATGATCCTCGCTGTGGGCAGCCCTTCCACCAGGCCTGTCTCTATGAGGTAAAGTGACCAGTGACACAAACTGTCATTAGCTGGCACATTCTGGACAACAAGCACTGGCCACTTAAATTCTGCATTAAGCAATAAGCCCATAAGCCCATAAGGAACATTGTGGCAGTCACTTGTCCTGTCACCCCCAATTCCTACATGAGCTGTCTGGGAAAGGGAATCACAGTCTGACTTTGCATGTGCCCTGTCAGATGTTCATCAGCTGAACTCTGGTAATTAATAGGTGTTTCTTACATTGGAGATGAAACCAATGTGACTTTTAACCTACTTCTTGTGTTGCAGTGGCTACAAGGCCTTCCTACCAGCAGACAGAGTTTTGATGTCATCTTTGGTGAATGTCCCTATTGTAATAAGGTAAGGAAATCCAAGGAGTAGGAGTGAACTAGAGTGGAAAAGGCAAATGCACCAGTGTTTAACCGAAGGTTTCTGACACAGTATAAAGACAGCCTCACACTAATGCCAGAGTAATTAAAGACCACACTCATTGTATTTAATGATACTTTTTTTATGCCATAACAAAAGGTTCACTTACAAGCAACAAAAAGAATCCCAACATTTATAACAGAAGCCAACACAAATAGCTCAGAGAATCCATAACTACTGAGTGCAGATGAGAACTTGCCTGTACAAGGCATGTACTGACAGGATTATTTAAAAACTTCTTTTTAAGCCCCTGACACTGAAATCTTCAATGAAGAAACTCTAGGAAAAAGCTGCATTGTGGGAGCACCACTGCGCTCCCACTGAAGACACTGGAACAGCAACATCAAAGCAGATACAAGGACAGGACAATGAGCAGCAGAAGCACCAGAACAGCTGCAGTGTAGGGGTAGGTTTGATCGGCAAATGCCAGCTTAAACACAACAGAGAGAGAGGGACGAGTGGTGTCAGCACCAGCCTGGGATGCTGCTGCAGGAACTGGAGTTACAAGGTGATTGTGTTTCTTTTGGGGTTCTGAGAGTATTCTGTAAGGGTCAAATGGTGGCAGCTCTCTTGCAGTGTCTTCCTGCAGGGGAAAAATAGCAGTGATTATAAAGCTAATATGAGGTGAGATGTGAATCAAAAAACCAGAGATGCCATTGTGGTATTTAAGTTATCCTAGAGAAAACATTACAATTCTTACAGAGTCTTACCTCTGGAATTTGTACTTGTATGGATATTTTATGGTAAATGTGTAACATAAGGCATGGTTAAACACCTCCTAAAGAGTCATATCTATATTTACTATTGAAGTCTACAGCTGAAATTCTTCTTTATCTTTGACTTGTATCCAAAAATGTTTAATATATTCAGTCTCTCCTGTGTTCCTACTAATAAAGGTTTATCCTGGAAACTCAAGACGTGATTTTAAGTGTGAATGTGCTGGTCTGATTTGTGTAAGTTTTGCATTTCACAGTGAAGCCGAATTTCTGCCCATCACAAGGAACATAAACTTGTAGAGTGGGACTTGTTCTGGCTGGCCAGGGGTGCCAGGGCTACCTCTACATCAGCAGCAATGCTGTCCTTGGCCAGCCTCCACCTCTGAAAAGAATCCCCAAACACCACAGTCCCACTTCTCAATTAGCCAAGACTTAACTCTTTTCAACTGTACCTTAGTGCCAGGTACAGCTTTGGCTTCCTACAGAGCTTTCCATTACCAAGCTCCTGAGAGTTAGGAGGAATCCATGAGAGGAATTTTGCAAAATTAAGCTAAGAGAATCCTGACTTTTTTCCTTCTCCACTTTCTCACTTGAATGGCTTAAATGTTATCTGACACCCACTTAAAGTCCCCCCTATTATGCAGAATATTCAGTGAGTACCACAGAATGGTTCTATATAGAAACAGCATGTTTAATCCTATTGGAATACCAGCTTTTCCATTAGAAAACTAAATCCAAACACAAATATAATCTAACCACTAGCCCAGTGATTGGTCCCTTTTCTGCAAAAACTTTACATTTGAGGACTAGGAAGTAACACTGGAATATTTTCCTATTCCAAAGTTGTGTTTGACTTGTCAGACTCCATCTCCCCTGCTGTCAGCCAAAACATCTCCCAGGATGGTTCTGCTCACCACTGTCCTGCCTGGTGCTCTCAGGTACAGCTGTGCTTTTGCTGCTTCCCTCTCTCAGCTTGTACCGGAGTCTCCAGGCAGTGATGATCAGACTGCTTGAAGCAAAGAATTTTGGATTAATCATAAAGCTACCTTTAAAGTTGCATTTTTGTGCTCATTTAACCAAGTTATTTGTTTATATGAAAGAAAACCAGGGTGGAATCCACTCACTAAAATACACCAGAGCTCCAGAGAACAGGAGCACAGGGTGATCACTGAGATGGACGTGGTGCTGTATTATTTGTACTAAAACAGATCAAATTTTTCCTGTGTGGTTGAAGAATAAGACTGAAACTATTCATTCAGCCCTTTTATGCACTAAATTAACAATAATATTCAAGGCGAGTTTGTTAACTGCTAAAATCCTCTGATGTAAAACTCAGAATTTAAGGACTTAAGTAATGAGCGCTATGAAGTTTTACACTACACAGAGAAAGAAACTACTGAACAAAGTTTCTACCAAGCAAACAATAGAGTCCACATAGGGAGATAGAAGAGCTGGGAAATAACAATCTGTGTCCACGTGCAGGGCTTTGCTCTGCATCTGCACAAACTGCAGTGGTAGCTGGCCCATAGTGCATACAGGCAATTACCCACAGACCTTCAGTGTTCGAGGCAAACAGAGTTTGTGTACACGTAGTTGAACCTTCAAGGGTTTTTGGAACTCTTGTTTTTAGAAAAGCTCACCTTTCCTTCTCAAGGCACTGTGACTCTTCTATGGTAACGCCAAACCCCTCACCTTTTTTGGGTCCTCAGGCTCCTGACATGAAGTGTAAAATCTGGGTGGCCTCTCTTCCACATGGAACTGCTGGCGTGTTCCTTGGGTGTGGAGCCTGCTCAGGCAGCTTGAGTGGTCCTCACGCCCCATGTCTTCCTTCTGCTGCACCGGATTTAGGGAAGGCCTGGGCAAGGGAGCCCATTGAGGTGCAGACAGTAACTCTGTGTGCTGAAAGGAATGCGGTAAGTTCAGAGTTAGCCCAGGTCCTGATCCAGCACTTGGAGGTGCCAGGTTTGGGCACTGCCCTCCTGGCACTTAGGCCCTGGGCTACCAGAGACTCAGGTTTCATCTTTGGAATACTGGAAGCTAGCAAGCATCTGCCAGCTCCTAGAGTTTGTGACAGAGCCCTTGGCTCTTTTCCAGCCCATGAGATGGACATGGAGCTAATGAACAGGGGGAGCTGGGTGCTGCTGCCATGCCCAAATCCTCACCTCCCACAGCTCTGCCTGGGGACGCCTCCTGTTCCATGTACTTGGCTTTCCTTCTCCCAGGAGCTGTGTGCCTGTCCCCCCCACACACACTTTGTTTTGACAGGCAGGTTCTTCACCTTTTGACTTTTTTCCCTTCTGCTGAGCTGGTTTTGGTGGAGACTTTGGGAGGTGAACCTGGGGTGCATAGTAAGCATTTCGTACAGTGAAAAGAAGTCCAGATCTCACACAGAAAAATAATGATCTTCACCATATATACACATCTTAAACAACCACATCACTTTCCAAACAGGACTTAGAGTAACACCAAGTTTTCACTTAAAGTTCCAGAAGTGAAAATAAGTCAGTTTACATCTAAAAATGACCATATTTCATCCTAATGAAATTACAGGTTGGTATTAATGCAGTTATTTTTTAGTCTAATTTCTACAAGATCAAGCAAGCAGTGACCTGGCTTTCACCCCACTTTCCTTTTGCCCCAACATCAGCATTTTCACTGTAGGGGGAAAGCTGAAAATATTTATCCAGAGCCAAAAAATGTGGTAAACAAATATGGGAATTAATGCAAATAATATTTTATCACCTATCTTTGGTGTGCAATTGGAACAAAGAATCAGGATATAGCCACTGCTACACTTCTTATGCCACCTCAAGATTAGATTCAGATTCTACACAGGGAGCAATATCCTAAAATCCATGCAATCCTCTTCACATCATCAAGGAGCTGATGCTACAGGAGCCTCTCTTACAGGTGTTCACAGCTCTTCAGAAGGGAATTAACCCCAAATCTCCTCATTTCCTGTGTACCAAAGTGGTACAGGAGGAATCAGACAAATCAGCTGGAGTCAGATCCTGCTCACAAGCAACAAGTGAGGAGACAGTGGCTTGTTTGCAGTGGCTCCCACTGTTCCAAGGTTGTGTCTTCAATGAGAGAAGTGTTTGGTGAAGAAAAGGAGAGAGGGAAAGGGAATGCTGAGATGAAGAGTCAGGCCTAGGATCACTCCAGGCAGTGCCACAAAGAGATGATTTGGGAAGAGCCTGCCTGTCACCCAGCACTGTCAGTGCTGCAGCATCAAGTGCACCAGGCCACTGAAACATTGCATTTCCTGAAAATAGCATTAAATTTCAAGAGAGCTCAGTTACCTGCCCTCTCTAGTTGTATTTAAGTACTCCTTAAATCCTTTGAATAACCCTAAAATTGCCTTTCTGCAGCTGTTTTGCAGTGAGTGCTTAGAGGAAACTGGCTCATGTCAGCAGCAGAACTGGCTGAAGGAACAGGCTTCAGTAATACACAGGTGATCCTGCTGTTCTCACTGCTCCAAGAAGTGAGACACTTGGCATTACAGATTTCCCTGAGAAAGTGCTGACAGGTGCCAAGATTTAGTAACACCCAGGCATTCCCCCTGATCCTGTTCCTGGCCCTCAAACCCAATCCCACTGAATCCTGCAGCACAGGAATGGTGATAACCATTCACTCCTCAGCCAGGGATTTTCCAGGGGGGTATGACCTGCAAATATCCAGTGCTGCAGCAGCTCCTGCAGCCTGCAAGGCTGGGATCATCTTTTATGCTACAGACTGTCAAGTCTTTGACTAGGCAAAAGAAGGAAATAAATTTACTATTTAGTGTATGACTCTGAGAAATCAAAGGCTCCTGTGAAACAGAGATCCAGCAGGATCAGCTGGAGATCAGTTAACAGCTACCTGATGCTCCGAGTCAGTTCACAAAACAGTGTAAACTTAAAAGAACTTCTTAAATGAGTGAGGGCACAGCGGTCACCAGCACAGCCACACAAGTCCAGTCAACAAAATAGCTTTTGGTTTTGTTAAAATTAAAAAGAAAAGGGAGGTAAAACTAGAAAAGTCAATAAAAGTGCTAAACTAAGTATCTGTAATTACCAAGATCAAAACCCAGTACCTTTTCATTAAACATGAACTTTTGTTCTGCCTTCCACAATACGTAAATAGTGCTGACAATTGGTTTGTGAGGCACTTGCTACAATAAAATCTAATTGCATCATGAGAGAAAGGTGACAATCAGGAGATCATGAAAAAATTACATATTCTCACTGGTGGTTAATTAGCCATGCAAAACCCCCTCAAACAGATATTCTCTTCTATTAGGAATGATTACTATGCAGGCCTACAGATGTCAATACCACAGACATTCAAATACTTCTTTCCCTACTAATTGAAGGTTGTAAAGCTCTGGTGCCAAGGTTTTGCTTCCAAAGAGCTAATTTATGACTAGAAGGATATTTTATGTCTTCAGTTGCAGCAGCTACAAAACTCAGCAAATCAGAACCATCTGTGCACTGATACTTGAATCACCATTCATCTCGCAGCCTATCAGTCACATTAGTTTGCATCCTGCATTCTTGGCTCACATACACTTGTGATGGTCCAAAGTTCACCAGGAATATTAAAAATGGATGGGACCCTGACCCTGCCTTATTGCATATGCCCCAGAGCCCCGCACAGGGCTGCTGCATACGGGCACTTCCACAGGAACAACTGGACTGACATTTCCCAGCAAAACTGCTAATTACCTCCCTCTCTGCTTAGGGAAGCTGGGTTTTTTTAACTTAGAGCACTGCAGGAAAATAGCACAGGAGAGCTGTGTCACTTGGAAAATACTGTGCCAGTGCACACCAACAGCACAGCTAAAGCCACAGGAACATCTCCTCCACATTGGGGCTGCAGGAGGATAAAGGCAAATGACAAAGAACAACCTGAAAGCAAGAAAATGAATTAAATGCTGTCACTAATAAAGGTAACTTTGCTTTTAATCCGGGACGAAGGAAAAACCTGGCATTCAGGCCTGTCTTCAAGATGCTAGTGAACAAAGTCCGTGACTTCCCCATTATCCTGAAAGTAAATCATTCTCCACAGACCTACTGCTTTGAAGTGAGAGCCTGTGGGTCAAAAGGACTCATGGCAGTTCTTCCTCCTTGAGGGCTGACATTCCACTTTTTTAGCAAAGCCAGGGGAAACAGGAATTAACAAACATGGTGTATTTAAGGCAGAAGAACTGCTGTGTCAGTCTCATTTTGAGAGCTTTAACTATTTACTCCTCTCCAAGAGGGAAGGCAAGAGGCAGGAGTTGTCAGAAATGCTCCCAGAGCTGTCTCACTCACTCTGGACGCCTTAGCAGCAAGGTGATTCCGTGCACATGCTGCTGCCGCGTAAAATTCCAGAGGGCCGTCATAGCGCATCCCACTTGACTCCAGGCCATCCAGCAGGATTTTCTTCAGCACTTGATACTTGGGCTTCTCAGCATAAGCTAAGCCAGAAACATAGGCCAGAAACTTGGCTATTTCACCTGTAGAACAGATCTGAGTGTGAATTTCACTCAGTGCAACCCCAGAAGTTCAGAAAGGATCTCATTCCAACATGGATGCCAAATGAAACAACACAATTTCAGCTGAAGGCACACTCAAAACACAGAACTGTCAATGTCTTGTCTTTTTGGGAAGAGAAAAGGAGAAGACAGACTTGGATAAACAAGCCAGACTTGAAGTGCTCCATCTCGTTATGTTCATGCACTAATTCCCCCAGCACTGATAGCTATCCAAAGATAAAAATAAAAACATTTTATCAACAGGTATTGAGAGTTCTGTGTAAAAGAGGAAAGTCTTTGATAGATCACAATATCCCTTTAAATATTAATTACTCTGAACAGTATTATTTTAATCCGCATAGATACTATACTGGGAAAGCTTTGGAAAAATGCAACTTTTTTTTTTTTTTTTTTACTTCAAATACTACTATTGTTTTTCTGATTGCATCCCAAAACAGTCCAACAGCAGCAACATTTTTCCATCAAGTGGTTCAAAAAACAGGGAAACCACTGAATGGGCAGAAATAATGCTAGTAGGAAAAACATATGGGGGGTTCAAACTTTTCTTTCAGTTGAAGACCCAAGAGTATCCTAAAACTGGAGCGCTACACCAGATATTAGCATCTGGTCAAATCCCAGCAGGAAAGATTTATTAAATATGTATACACATCATGAATAAATTTCACCTAATACACACTGCATTCCAGTAATTCCAATACAAAAGTGCTAGGAAAATAAGGGAATAAATAAAAAATAGATACTGACTTTGGTGTTTTCCCTGGGTTACTTTTGTATTTCAGGGAAGGAAGAAACAAGACCAGACAAACTGTGTATCCATTTGCTTTTTCAAACTCTGAGCACTGAGCAATAAACCTTTGGTAGACAGTTGCTTACTATTTCCATGCTAACAGCTACTTCTGTTTCCAAGACAGTCACTGCTTCCCAACACCTTGGATTACATATGGCCAAGATCCCTTATGTCACTTCATGGGATACAGCACAGACTGAGCAAGATTCTTTTTTTTCAAAGACTTTGTTCAATCTGTGTTACTTTCCTTCTCTTCTGCTCCCCCCCAGAGTCAGACATTGAACTGTGTTTAGGAAGAGGCTGAAGAGCCATAGGGTACAGGTGCAAGTACACTTACTGCAGCTGCTTCCAGGAGAATCCCACCTCAGCACTGAATCTGGGAGCTCATCCATAAGTCTGAAACAACACCAGAGTGCAACAGTTTAATGTGCTTTTGGAGCAGGTGATTCCTCATTTGGGATTTAGGAAGACAGCAAGTCTCAGCTCCAAAGGGAGTGGACCTCCAGGATAGCTAATCATTCACAGGACTGCTTTTGAACCCAGATCTTCCCTCACCAGCTCCATTTTTAACTCTTCGCACACAACTGGTTTCACCAAGACCAGGCTGACACTTAAAATGGCATTTTAAGTTTTTCTTTGCACATATTTTAAACTTTCTAGAAGGAAAAACAAAAGCCCTTTGAGCCAAATGGCTTGTTCTAATTTCAGATTGATGATTACCATTTCTATTTTGGAATTTAAGCAGCAGCTCTGCCCTGCCTTCCTACCATTTAGCATCAGGTCCCCTCTGCCATGGAGCACGTGGCTGCCAAAGTTAAACCCAGGTATGGCAGGGCCACAAGGGGACAGGGAAGTCACATCACCTAAAGTCCCACACACTTCATAAAAAGTAGGGCCACAGGTGTAATTCCTGTCCATTCAAAAACAGGAACAGCAAAGAAGCTCAGCATCAATTCCTAAAAGCAAGAATACCACCAGCCCTCATCTTGGGCAGTCCAGCACCCAGAGGAATCTGAAAATTAAGATAGATAAGAAGGATAAGCTGGGCAAGATACATAATTCCAGGAATGCAATTCATTAGAGTAAGAAGATAGTTCTGATAAGTGGAATCTGTGTAATTTTCTGTGCATTTCCTTGAAGCTTCCTTTTGCCCAGCATCCTGGAAACGTGAGCCATCCAAGGGTTAATGGAAAGGGAAGAATCAGTGGAGCAGCTTAATTGATTAAATTGATTTCCCATTGAATTGTATAGTGTTACCTTGCAGGGGGGCTGTGTAATGATCAGAACTTCTAAAGGAGAAATATTAAACACAGCAGAGGGTGTTAACATCCCCCGCTGTGCTCGGCCTGTGTGCAGGCTGCAGCCACCCTTCCCTGTGCCGGGAGCCACTGCCCCACATTGATTTCAGGGACTGGTCAGTCCCAGCAGGTACCTCTGGTGTGACCTGTCCTACTTAAAAGTTTGCTGCCTCCTGCTATTGTGATATTACAGTTCTGGGTAACTCCTCTGCTGTGGAGCCTGCTACAGGTACCACTTGCAGTTAACTCCCTCCAGTCCCAGCTGGGAGGGCAGAGGAAGAAAACACTGATGCACTGTTGCTCCAGTGGGCTCCAAGTCATGCTGGGAAAAAGGAAAGATTTTCACCAAGCTCCTTAGTGTTTTGGTATTTAATTGTTTGTAGTGGCAGTAGGCTTATGTAACATTAAAAGCCTACAGAAAAACAGTATCTGAAAAACAGTATCATATAGAAAGTTAAATAAATTGAGTGCACATGTGGAAAAACCTCCAAGAGATGTTTGTACTATGGTCTCTACAAGGCGCTTGTGAAGTTTAATGGAACCACACAACAACCTTCTGTATGTGCACTAAGGCCCATGCTAATTTACAAATGATTTCTTGAGGAAAAAAAAATAGTATTGGAAAAATACACAGCAGACAAAATGCCTGTGTACTGTGCACTGAAATCCATCCTCTCCTCACAGCAGCACAGACATAAACATGCAAAGGAGGGTAGACATGCACATAAAGTTCCCATTTTAACTGCTTCCAACATCTCTCTTAATTAAGGAAAATTGTTTTAGCTTTCTCCTAAGGTACTGTTCTACAGCGTGGAAAGCTGTGTTTCCCAGAGCTGGGAAATAGTGAGGATGCTGCAGGGCTCCAGGTTGGTGTGCCCATGTGTGGGGGAGTTTGTCCTTACTTTGTTTTTGCACTCTGGACAGCTACAGGGTCCTTGAGGTTCTGCTCCCAGGGCAGCTTCCCACACAACCAGTGCAGCATGCAGTAGCCAAGGATTTCAAGGTCACCTCGTCTGGATGGGGCTAAAATGTGGGAAAGGGGGAGGGGGAAAGAGGAAAAAAAAATACAATTAAGAATAGGAACCTCTTCTTAGGAAATAGAAAAGACTTTGATAGAACTGGTGCTGATGAAATATGGAGAAGCCAAATAGGCAAAGTGTTTTGTTTGTTCAGCTGTATTAGACCTGAACTGCCCCGGCATTTGGCCACAGGCCACAGACAGGCAGTGGCTTGTTCCTGCTCAAGTGAGGATCAGCTTCCTCACCTCCTCCAACTCCATCCTTCCTCAGTCTGGCCTGTCACATGGACTTGATCCCCATGGCCTCTGACATGATCCAGACAGCCCATAACTGAGTACCAACACTTTCTCAAAGAGCCAAGCAGTAAAACAAAGAAATAAATGTCTGCTGTTAAATTGCTAACACATGTTCCAGGAAGTCCATGGGGTCCGCATTGGTCATGCAGGGACTCTGTGAGAGCAGACTAAACACTGATGGCCTTTCCTGCTCTCCCGTGGAGCTGTTTGATTTCGGATGCTGGGACAAAAGTGCCATCTAGTGTGCACTGACTTGCCAGAGCCTACTCCTGGCTCCAGCAGTGCCAGTAGAGCTCTGCACAACCCAAAATGCACTCGCTGTTTAGCAAAGTCCTGGGTGAACTTCCCACTGCTGCTTCCAAAAAGGAAGTTATTTCAGGAAAAACTTACTCTCTGCACACCACAGGCAGACACAAATACAGGAGCCAAAATTAAATCAAAAATTAACCCCATCCCTGAGCATCATCTACACAGAAAAACTGAAGTTAAATCTATAGATTGGCTTTTCCTAGAGAAAGAGGGAGGGGAAAAGTGCAATATCAACAGAATTGCTAGTGCTTGCTGCTACCCAGAGGAAACCAAACTTGCTAAAATTGAACAAGCAGGAGCACTGCAGGATTTCTTTGACTTGCAACCTACAGTTTGCACATCAAAACCACATGAAATCTACAAAACCAGAAACTGCTTGTTGTGATTAAAGACAGACAGATGTAGAAGTAAAATTTATGCTTTTCCAAAATGAATTTGTGCTTTGCAAGAAGGAAAGAAGAGTTCAGACTTGTTTGGCACTTTTTATCCAGTGTAAAGACCAGTAGCTGAGCAGTGTGTTGTTAATCCAGCTGTAAACAGATATCATATTTTATGGGCCTTCATTAAATAAATTCCAGAAAGTCACTCAGTGAACTTATCTTTTAATTTAAGAAGTCATCTGCTAAAAGCCACGGCGCCAACACATCATAACTGTCCCTCGTTCCTGTACACACATTACTGTAAAAGCAGCAGATTAGTTTTTATACATTCCCTATCTTAACTGCTCTTAGGCTCAGGATTATTAAAGGCCCCCTCCAACACCGCTGCGCTGTCCCTTGGGCGTCGTTTATTTCCTGCCCTGGATTCAGCAGCGTCCTAATGCAAGACTTGGCTCCCATATTAAAATAAAAACACAATCTCTACCACTTGCTGCTCTGTAGTAATTTCTCTGGCCATAAATCTCCCAGTAACTGTGCAACAATTCCATTCACACACACATGTTCACAACTTTTTTTTCCATTATGGCAATTCCAGATTTGAGCCATATAAGCCAGCATTTTTGACTGCAGATCCTCTAATTTTCACAATGCCTTTCTGGCACCTGTTTGTGTGAGAGAGGCTACAGAAAGTGGCCTTTTGAGGAAAATAGTCAGAATTCCAATGGACAGTTTTTTTCCACAGGGGGGATTCACTGGTATATTCATTGATAAATAACAGCAAATCAATCATATTTCCCAAGTTTCCCGAGTTATTTTTTCCCAAGAAAAGTAATTTTCTGACAAAACAGTCCCAGAGATTGAAGTTTCTTCACAGTTTGGCCATGACTAATGACATTCCCTCTTACCTGCAGCTCCTGAGACAAAGCAAAAGCCTTGGCTGACACCTGCCCAAAGCCACAGCAAGCACAGGAACAACATGAAGGTCAGGGAACTAAAGCACCTCTGCCCAGCAGCAGGAGGAAATGTTCCACAGGAGACAGTAACTCCCTTATGGCTTCATCTCCCAGGTCACCACAAGTGCTGCTAAATACAGACACTTACATGGGGTTTTTGTAGAACCACTGGAAAATGTCAGCATTTGATTCTTTGGCTGTACTTGCTTATTTCCCTCTGCTCCATATAAACTAAAGCCCTCAACCTTTTAAATCATTTAGATTCTTGTTAAAAAGTAATTGATTAATCTTTAGCGAGTTAGTATTATCTATGGACAATGGAATGATTAGATTTTCATGTCAAATCGAGCACTAATAGATAAATTTCAATGATATGTTTACTTGCAAAAATAAATCTGCTCACACAATTGAAGATTACAGGAATTCTTGATAAACATCAATGGAGAGAAATCAATCTGCCTTCACTTTAAATATGACAGCCAGGTGAAAAGAAAACAATTCTTCTTGATAACTTGTCACAGTTACAAGAGTGTACACTCCAACCAGTACTTACTTAAATCAAATTCATACTTCTCTGCTAAAAAAAACTTGCTGTTTTTTCTTTTTTTAATAGATGTTTGATTTCTGCTTTTCTACTCACAAGATTTTTTTACTATTGTTTTAGTCTCATATGAAGTAGTATTTAATGGGAACATTTTGGTGGTATTTTACTTCACAATGTCTTTAAAATTTAATTTTTTAATTTGGAGATTTAAGGCCTGATTCTGTTTTCAGTCCTGCCAAGATAAATCAGGAACAACTCCACTGAAGTTTATGAACTCACAACCACATCAATGAAATCAGAGTTTTAAATATATCACAAACATACTCAACACAGAGGCACAGGGTCCAATAACTCAAAATAACTGAAGCAATTCACCTCAGAAGAAAATAGATGATGTATCTCTGTACACTGAATTTGGCAGCTATCTCCACTCTAATTTATATTCAGATTATTATTTCCAAATGGATCCGGGATATCACATCAGCCACAATATGCTCTCAAAACTCCACTGCTCCCAGAAACTCCTCTCAAACAGAAGTAAAAATGGGAGGTTTCTCTGTGACCTTTGTTTAACTGATTTTCTCCAGCCTTTTGTAAAGATCTAACAAGTGACAGATGAAATAGTCTCTTATTTTTAATTAGCACTGTTAGTGATTTTTTGGATTAGAAGCTTTTCATAAACAGGATCATTTTGGTTGCTCATATTGCATGGATGCACAGTGGCACTTTCAATTCTCACTGGCATTACAGGACACAAATTTATGGTAACTCACAAGCAAAGAGAACTCACACCATAGCCAGTAATGCAAAAGCCCATAAAAGAAAGGAGGGTTAACACGATCATGGTGAAATACAATTATCACAAAAATGTATCATACAAAGTCATATAACTTAACTCAAGGCTGAGATGATCGAAAACCAGACAAATACAAGACTTGACAAAAATCAGTGCCTCTATTAGGGGTAGGAGAAATGAAAAGACAAACCCCAAAAAAGCAGATAATGAAGTATTCCTTCCCCCAGGTCCTGATCAGTCAGAGGAGCTCCCTGCAGCAGGATGAGGACCAATGGAAGAGTGGATGGCTCCACAGAAGAGGTTAGAGAAATACATTACATTAATAATACATTTTAGTGCTTGGAGCCCATTCCACAGAGTGGAATTCCAGCCTCAGACAGGGCAAAAGCCAGCTGGGAACCACCTCTGCTCTCCTCATGCCCAGCCCTGCTTGGCATGAGTACATGCTCAAGTACTTCCTGACAATAACCACCACCACGGATTGCTGGAAAGAAAAATCCATAACACCATCACAGCTGGAGTACAGCTCTTCCAGAGAACCCAGGCTGTGACATGGCAGACAGGGACACTTCCTGTGCCAGCCATGCTCTCTCTCCCAAACTGGGATCCTACAGATACACACTTGATGGGACGAACAGGCATGGAACACACAGCACAGCTGCCAGGAGGGAATCATCAGGACTGGTGGAATGGGATGTGCTGAAAGAAACAGGGTTGGGGGTTCTGCTCTGATGGGGAGAAGTTCATGTAGTGGGAAGATTGGAAGGTGCAAGGGAACGTCACCACGAGATCTGGGTGGGAGATAAAATGGTGCTGGCAGGAGATGCCGGTACCTGGTCAGAAGCAAAAGGTTCCAAGCTTGCAGTAAGGACAACATGTGGCAGAAGAGTGGGGACAGCAAGTTTAACTCTTCTTTCACATCTGTGTGGCAGAAAAAAGAATCACAAAGGTAAGGGCCTAACAAGTAGGGGTGGGCAAGCAGCTGAGATTCACTACCTTTCTGAATTCCTGGTGTAGAGAACAACAGCCAAAATTAAACAGTTCTTTCCCAGGCACAGTCCTCAGATGTGACAGAGTAGTAAATGCTTCTCTTCTTATTTTTGCTGCTTCTGAACATTCCTGGCAGCTTCCAGAGGTGACTGTAGAAGCCTATCCAATCTTTTCCTTGCTAGTGACTCTTCATCCACTTAAAACCACCACCTGCTCCCTCCTCTGCTGGGCACACATTTCTAATCCAACTCTCAGGAACTAAACCATCTTTTTATTTATTTCCCACTGCAAAGTTCCACCCATTTTTTGTCAGACTGGTTATATTTTCCTTTTATTATTTAGGATTTACAGTTTGTCCTGTACACAGTCTTTGGGAAACACATATCAAACTGCAGCAGATCAATAATTCATTTGACCAACAAAAAAAAGAAAAAAAAAAAGAAAAAGAATCCTGCAGGTTCCCTCTGAATCCTAACTATGCATGGATAGATGCCAAATCAACCTCCTGATCCAGAGCCACTCAGAGCTCTGTTCTCTGGAAGCAGGCTCCCAAAGAATGTGTTTCCAGGCATAGGTCTTTATATTCATGCACATCCTTCCTCACAAAATAAACCCTGCACATATTTTAGTCAGCAGAACAGGAAAAATGGTCCAGCACTGAGCTGTGTTTTTAACACCACTGAACAGCTCCGACTGAGCATTGAGCAAAAACCAGCACAAGGGCTGCAGGGCTTTCCCTGCCATCAGCCCAAGGCTGGCACTGCCCTGGACAAACCCAGTGTCCCAGGGCTCTGATGGAGCTCAAGGAGCACATAATCCCGTGTGAGGGGCACAGAGAAGCCTGTCCAAAGCCCCCACTCCTGTGGGAAGCAGCTTTTACTACTGCAGATGTAGAGATCAGTCCTGCACAGACTTCAGTGGGGTCTCTACTGATGCAAGAGATGGCAACACCCCTCTGGGTTCCTCTGAAACACTGAGAGAAGGGAGAGGACTCAGCTTGGAATCGATGGCAAACACAAATATATGCTGGAGGGAATTCAGCATAGATACTTCATACTCTTATGTTCATCAATGATAGCAAATTAAAACTGGGCTTACACACTCAATGCACAGGACTGGAGTATTTAAAAGAACCTCAATATGTTAAGCGCAGTAAATCTCCAGAGAAATTAGGTATTGACTGCATGCCTCAGTGAGGAGAAAATCTACAAAAATCCATAGGATGCATTGATCCAAATATTACTTTTTAACACTAACTATGTAACAACTTTTTAAATGTACACTGAGTACAGATATAATTCTCCTTAATTATCAATCCACAAACCAAAATGCAATACTGTTTATACAGGTTGGTCTTTAAAAATGAATACAGTGAGTACACTCCAATGTGACACTAAAACAAACAATGCAGTTGTGCCCAGAGAAATCAGAATATAAAGGGTTTCAATTCCAAATACCCACACCCTGGTTGGGATGGGATCCTACCACGAATCCAGGAATGCCGATGGTGTAGGTTGGATCCTGTGGCAGAGGCCAGGTTGGGCCCTACTTGTTTCCAGGAGAACTCCAAACACAGCTCAAGGATGCAGCTGCCATGGGAACAGCACATCCATCCCACTTGGCCTTACCAGAGGCTGTCAGAACATAGACCAATCCCACCACCCCTAAGTGTTTCTCTGCAGTGGCCACTGGTAGGAACCTTTCTGGATCTCAGTGGAGTCCTGTCCGAGGCTGAGCACCAAGATGTTTCCTATTACCATCCGAGTAGCAGTTGCATCTGGACAGTTTTCCTTATCTCCTGTTAATAGGCCCATCAATGTCTTGCCTCATGACTCAGAGATAACACTCTCCAGGAGCCAGTTCTGTTTAACAGGTGATTAAGAACACACCTCGTGACTCAGAATAACATCAGCCCATTGTGAGATGCTCTGCCCAGGGAGAGAAGCTAGGCATTCCCACCTGGATAAATCCAGGAATTTCTAGACAGAAAGGCAGCCTTTTCCACAGGTTTCCAAGAAAACACAACAACCACATCTGCCACTCCAAGAGGACTGCAGCCACTCCAATTTGGACTGCCATCAGCACACTGGCCAAAGCGGGTGTCAGGTTGTATTCTGACTTTGCCAGTGGTCTTCCTTTTGTATCATTGCGTGTATTTTTTTTTTTTTCTCTTTTCCCAGTAAATTGTATTTCTGACTTGGAGTCTCTCACTGGTTTTGCTTTCAAACCAGAACATATTTTTGGCGCCCAATGTGGGGCAAGAAGGTACTCAGAGAAGTCAGAATTACAATTTTGTATTGTAGAGAGTACCTATTCATTATGATGCTTAACATGCTTTTTTGGGTCTTATACCTAGCACTGTATATTTTCCCGAACGTGGGGAATTATCTGGCAGTTGTAATGCTCATGTGTAAACCAGGGTATGGTATGAGAATTGCTTTATTGATCTATTATGTCTATTGCATTATAACCTCCGAGGCAATGAACATGATTTGGAATATGTGCTCAATTCTGTTTGCTTGTCGTAATCTAGGCTGCTATGTCTGAGGCCTCGGCAACCACACCCAGCCCCTGGGGGGAGGGGTAAAGATTGATTTTTTCCAACCTTTCAGGCTTGACACAGCAGTTTTTGAAAATGTTAAGTTCCCTCTGGATGCCAAGGACAGCATAATGTTGTTGTTAGTTCTGCTTTGTCTTCTCTGCACAGTCTGCAACATGCTTAGAAACAAAACACTACATAGTGTGATGCAGCAAAACATACATCGTGTGATGCAGCGTCTTCTTGAGGAAGAAGAAACAAGGAGCAAAGCAGCAGTGTCCGTGTCCGTACAAAATGCCACAACAGCATCCATGTCGACGCAGACTGTCACAGAGGAGGAAGGAAGCAAAAGCAAAACAACAGTGTCCATGTCTACGCAGACTGCCACGGAGGAGGAAACCAAAAGCAAAGCAAGGGTGTCTATGCCTACACAGACTGACACAGAGGAGGAAGGAACCGAAAGTGCCGTCAGCATCTCCACACAAACCATCACCAAACCACAGCAGCCTGAACCAATAGTAGTTGCCCCCGTTCAGAAGAAGAAATCAAGATCACTGTCCCGGGATGTGGTCATTGACCAGGGGATCGGGAGAACCCAAGAAACTCTCAGCCTCTGGCGGCGACTGCTCGCAAGTGTGAGGGACAGATAGCTTTTTAAAGAAGACCTCCAGGTGCACTAAGGAAAATGGAACACCATGGAACAAGGTATCTGATGCCTGAGGGAATTGGCTGTGTTGGAGATAATTTTCTCAGAAGACGAGAGATTTCCTAAGAGTCCAGATTGTGTCCAATGCACATCGCAAATGTGGTTGAGATTTGCACGGCTTGGACCAGAGATGTACTCCCGTTACCTGGCAACACTGCAGTGGAGGAAAGGCGAGGACAGGGTGGGCGTCTTAGCCAATAAATTAAGAATTTACGAGGATACTGTCACCGCCCCATTTCATACCCATGTCTCGTCTGTGGAAACAAGGTTGGCTGAGCAAGTCTGGGACTTGATTGAAGAGAGTCATCAGAAACGAAAAAGGAACTTAAGGAAGAAGTCTACCATATTTCACCAGAACCAACAAGAGTCTCTGCCATTAGAAGCCAGCGTTCCCAAGCCAAGGAGAACAGATACATTCCACGAGGAAACCTCTGTTTTTTTTTTCAGGAGCATGGAGAAGACATGAGGAAGTGGGATGGAAAACCCACCTCTTCCTTAGCAGCTCGAGTACGTGAACTAAAAAGAACACCTAACACAAAAAGCTCATCTAGAGTCAATGCTGCTCCAGTCTCTCACACACAGAATTCCAGACAATATAGGAATGATGATATAACTGATCCTCTTGAAGGAACCTCAAGAACCTATTTACAGGAAGAGAGCAACATGTACCATGACCAGGAATAGAGGGGCCCTGCCTCTAGCCAGGTAGAGGACAGGGACAATCGGATCTATTAGACTGTGTAGATTCGATGGCCTGGCACGTCTGAACCACAAAAATATACAGCTTTGGTTGACACCGGTGCCCAATGTACCCTGATGCCATCAAGATACGTAGGAGCAGAATCCATTTCTATTTCTGGGGTAACAGGAGGATCCCAGCAGCTTACTGTATTGGAGGCTGAAGTGAGTTTAACTGGGAATGAGTGGCAGAAACACCCCATCGTGACTGGCCCAGAGGCCCCATGCATCCTTGGCATAGACTATCTCAGAAATGGATATTTCAAAGACCCAAAAGGACATCGCTGGGCTTTCAGAATAGCTGCTGTAGAGGCAGAAGACATCAAAAAGCTGAATACTTTACCCGGTCTCTCAGATGACCCCTCTGCTGTGGGACTGCTGAAAGTTGAAGAACAACATGTACCAATTGCCACAGCAACAGTACACCATCGGCAATATCGTACCAGCAGAGACTCTGTGATCCCCATCCATGAGATGATTCGTAAACTCGAGAGCCAAGGGGTGGTCAGCAAGGCCCATTCACCTTTCAACAGCCCTATATGGCCAGTGCGCAAGTCCAGTGGGGATTGGAGACTGACGGTGGATTACCGTGGCCTGAATGAGGTCACACCACCACTGAGCGCTGCCGTGCCAGACATGTTGGAGCTTCAGTATGAGCTGGAGTCCAAGGCAGCAAAGTGATATGCAACCATCGATATTGTGAACGCCTTCTTCTCCATCCCTTTGGCAGCAGAATGCAGACCTCAGTTTGCCTTCACCTGGAAGGGAGTGCAGTACATCTGGAACCGACTGCCCCAGGGGTGGAAGCACAGTCCCACCATCTGCCATGGACTGATCCAGGCTGCACTGGAAAAGAATGAGGCTCCCAAACATCTACAGTATATTGATGACATCATTGTGTGGGGGAGCACAGCAGGGGAAGACTTTGAAAAAGGAGAAAAAATTATCCAGATTCTGCTGAAGGCTGGTTTTGCCATTAAGCGAAGCAAGGTTAAGGGACCAGCTCGAGAAATTCAGTTTCTAGGAGTCAAGTGGCAAGATGGATGTCGTCAGATCCCAACAGAAGTAATCGACAAGATCACCGCTATGTCTCCACCTACCAACAAGAAGGAGACACAAGCTTTCCTAGGTGCCAAAGGCTTTTGGAGGATGCACATTCCCGAGTATAGCCAGATTGTGAGCCCTCTCTACCTGGTCACCCGCAAGAAGAATGATTTCCACTGGGGCCCTGAGCAGCAACAAGCTTTCACCCAGATCAAGGAGGAAATAGCTCATGCGGTAACCCTTGGCCCAGTCAGGACAGGACCAGAGGTAAAGAATGTGCTCTACTCTGCAGCAGGGAACCATGGCCTGTCCTGGAGCCTTTGGCAGAAGGTGCCTAGGGAGACTCGGGGTCGACCACTGGGATTCTGGAGCCGGAGCTACAAAGGGTTTGAAGCAAACTACACTCCCACAGAGAAGGAAATCTTGGCTGCCTATGAAGGAGTTCAAGCTGCTTCAGAAGTAATTGGCACTGAAACGCAGCTGCTTCTGGCACCCCGGCTACCAGTGCTGGGGTGGATGTTTAAAGGAAAGGTTCCTTCCACACATCATGCCACAGACACCACATGGAGTTAATGGATTGCCCTCATCACTCAGCGCGCCCGTATTGGAAATCCGAATTGCCCTGGGATTCTGGAAATCATAACAAACTGGCCTGAGGGAGAGACTTTTGGATTGTCTTCTGAAGAAGAGGAGCAAGTGGCACGTGCCGAGGAGGCCCCACCATATAATGAGCTACCGGAAACTGAAAGACAATATGCCCTTTTTACAGATGGTTCCTGCTGAATCATAGGCACTATTCGGAAATGGAAAGCTGCAGTGTGGAGCCCCACATGACAAGTGGCACAAGCTACTGAGGGACAAGGTGGATCAGGAGTCAGCTTGCAGAGCTAAAAGTTGTCCAGCTGGCTTTAGATATTGCTGAGCGAGAGAAGTGGCCGAGGCTCTATCTCTACACCGACTCATGGATGGTATCTAATGCTCTGTGGGGATGGCTGAGTCGCTGGAAAAAGGCCAACTGGCAGCGTAGAGGGAAACCCATCTGGGCTGCCGAGATCTGGCAGGACATTGCCACCTGAGTAGAGAAGCTGACCGTGAAGATCCAACACGTGGATGCACACATACCCAAGAGTCGGGCTACTGAAGAGCATCACAACAACAAACAGGTAGACCGAGCTGCCAAGGTGAAAATATCACAAGTAGACCTAGATTGGCAGCATAAGGGAGAATTATTCCTAGCTCGTTGGGCCCATGATGCTTCTGGTCATCAGGGGAGAGACGCAACATACCGATGGGCCCGTGACCAAGGGGTGGACCTTACTATAGACAGCATTTCACAGGTCATACACGACTGCGACACCTGCGCTGCAATCAAACAGGCCAAGCGGATGAAGCCTCTGTGGTACAGTGGGCGATGGCTGAAATACAGGTATGGGGAAGCCTGGCAAATTGACTATATCATGCTTCCCCAAACTTGCCAAGGCAAGCGCTATGTACTGACCATGGTGGAAACAACCACAGGATGGTTGGAAACCTACCCTGTGCCTTATGCCACTGCCCGGAACACCATCTTAGGCCTAGAAAAGCAGGTCTTGTGGAGACACGGCACCCCTGAAAGAATTGAGTCGGACAATGGGACCCATTTCAAGAACAGCCTTATCAACACCTGGGCCAGAGAACATGGCATTGAGTGGATATATCATATCCCCTATCATGCACCAGCTGCCGGGAAAGTTGAACAATGCAATGGACTGCTTAAGACCACCCTGAAGGCACTCGGTGGGGGAAACTTCAGGAATTGGGAATTGAACTTGGCAAAAGCTACCTGGATGGTCAACACCCGAGGGTCCATCAATCGAGCTGGTCCTGCCCAATCTGAACCCTTGCACACAGTGGATGGAGATAAAGTCCCTGTGGTACATATGAAAGGTATTTTAGGAAAGACTGTTTGGATTAATCCCACCCCAGGCAAAGACAAACCCATCCGTGGGATTGTTTTTGCTCAAGGACCCGGTTATACTTGGTGGGTAATACAGAAGGATGGGGAAACCCGTTGTGTACCACAAGGAAACTTAGTCTTAAGTGAGGACTATGTGTAAGGTTTCATCATGATGCAGATGGAAATAGGAAAAGGGGTGGATAATGTCCGAGGCTGAGCACCAAGATGTTTCCTATTACCATCCGAGTAGCAGTTGCATCTGGACAGTTTTCCTTATCTCTTGTTAATAGGCCCATCAATGTCTTCCACCTGCCCACCAATGGAGCTTCCACCTACCCTTCAAAGAGCATCCACATCAAATACTGGTGCACAGCCACACCACTCACACTACCAGGCAAAGCAGGCAGAGTCAGGTCTCCAGAAAACAGCCTGCATGCTTGGAAAGGCCAGAAGAGTCCAAAACAGATGGTCTCCTCATCACAGAATATTTTCTAGCAGGTGAAATGGTGCGGTTGTCTTAGCAGGAAATACTTGCCAGTCTTATTTCATTTTTCCTAATGACCAGAGTTAAACGACTGTAGGCTTTAACAGCTCCAGCAAATTATCAAGACCCTCTACATTACATGATCAATGGTCCTTTTAATAGAAAAAGCAATAATATACAGTTGTTTGTGCCAACTAAAACTCGTTAGAAAGTATTAGTTTAAGGTAACAGTTCAGCAGCTATTAACAAGCACAAATTCCTGCAGTTATCACTCGTGACACTGATGCTCACCAAGCTGGCAGCAGCAAACCATCCCTCCTGCTTGAGATGATCTTAGGGGTGAAGGAGGGGAAAGTAGAAAGAAAAGTTAACAAAAACACTCTTTTGTAGCAAGAGTCAAAGTTTTTCAATAATCACCATTTTTTTCACTAGCATAACATTAGAATTGACTTTTTGTCTTGCTGACATAGCAAGTAAGAAAGTTGTGTTGCATTGACCATATTGATTGTGAACAATGCAGCCATCAGTGGGACTTTACACCATATATTTTCAATATTGACCTCCCAGTCCCTTTTCCATGGCTCTATGGGTCTGCTATTGGATTTGGACTGCAGCGTAATAAACAGCTAAGGTTTAATTAATGGTAAATGAATACAAGACATAGGTTATGACTTTAACTAATTAGGGAATTGTTGAATTAAGTCTGCCTTGGAATGCAAGGCAGTACAATCAATATCCAATAAAAGGACTATGTATGTAATTTACCTGCAAATGTGTTTCCAATACCATCAAAGTGAGTTTAAATAAGTAAGATATATGAAAGGCTACTGGAAAAAGATTTCAAAAAGTTAACACTTTATGGCTTCAGAAAAGGTTTTTCTCCTTGCAGAAGGAATGTCATCTTGAAATACCCTCCCATAACACAGATGGTGACATCAGACACAGCCTTCCCTAAAGGACAGTGCAGACTCCAAACCCTTTTCCGTGACAATGCAGCATTAGCAAATCCTGCCTCTGCACAGTACAGCAAGCACAAACCAGTCCTCCCAACATAAACCAATTAAGTCTGATGTTGAGCTCTTCTCAGGGTTGTCCAGGGCTGCTCCAGTGCTGTGTGTGCAGAGCCTCTCAGGGCTCCTCCTGCTGCCCTTCCCCCAGCCCTGGGGAAGCATTCCCAGGCACACAAGGAGGCCACCACACGAGGGGCTGAGCAATCCCCAACACTGCTTCTCCTGTGTACAGCAGTACTCACAGCCTGATTACTCATTCTATAATCACTCATCTGAAATAAAAAAAAGAAACCTACCTACTCCCTTGTGGGCATCTATGCTGGTAAACTCTATTGTCCCATTATGGCCCTTCCTAGGATTTTCCTGATACTGTTTGTGGTTCCCATTGGGACAATATCTGTAGCAAAGTCCATAATCTGCAAGATAAACCTGGAAGACATGAACAGACAAATGAATAATGCTTTTGTCCTTTGTAAGTATAACCTTTATAATTAAGTCTTAAGAAACTGATAGGTTAAGAACAGCCTTAGATCTAAATTTTATTAAACCAAATGGTGCCTCAGGATAAAATATGTACAACTGGGGGCTATAACAGCTGCCCTCCCCATTTAAATCCTTCCACTACTTTACTCTTATTTCAGAGTCGAGCAGGATTTCAGTCATTTCATTTTGTTCCTGAGCTCTATGCCCTCCAGGTGGGCATCCAGACATCATAAACTGCAATATGCCTTTTATGCAGCCTCACATTGCTTATGGGACCCCTTCCTCCCCATACTTAAGCAGGCACACTCACTTCCCCATTTGGATTTTCCAGCAGCTGAGACTCTTCAAATTCAACTCTACTGTGCACCTTCCTCCAGATGGACTAGACATGGAGCTCCAGTGCCCCAGGGCCGGTGGCCACAGGGCTGCTGGGCACTGGCCCAACTGTAATCCAACCCTCTGGAATGCCACTGTCACTAACTTCCTACATAAACTATTGAAAGTGTAGGCTAAAACAAAGCAAAACAAACCAGCCCTCCTCAACCCAGAAAGCCATCCCAGTAAACCATTCCTGAATTTAGAATGCATTTTAAAAAGAGACAGAACCAAACTGTGGTCTCTCAGTTACTCTGAAGCAAATACATGGAGTTAAATCAATATAAGAGAAAACAAACTGGGCCCAAATTGTGTATACTGTAATAGTGACACATTCACCATTCCATCCACAGATTTCAGGGGCAAAAGCTGAAAATCATCTGGAGTCATGGATCACTTCTACCAAATCTTATTATATGATAAAGAAAAACATCTTATTTGAATCTTAGCTTAGCTTCCTCTTTAGCTACAAAACAGTTTATCCTAAAAAACTCTAAAATAAACTTTCTTGGCACTCATTTGCTATTTAATTATGTCAGTTCTAGTAAAGGCAAAAAACAAACAAAATACCTCAAGAAAACTTAACGCATTACTTTGTAGCACATTCTGTTGAACTACTGATTCCTGTTTGTGCTCCAGGCAGCTTCAAATCCTGGGATTGCTGGTCTCTTGGTTTTACTGTTTCTGCTGCAGGACCTGAGCTTATCTGGAGCGTGTAAGCAGGGCTGCAGCGCTCACTTCCTGCAGGGGGGTGGCTTTTAAGATTATTGATGATGTTTCTCACCTGACAGCCCAGCCAAACTGGGATACAAAATTAAAGACCAGAGGCATAGATGGCTACAAAATCTGGGACAGGGCATCAGCTTGGTTGGGCTGACTGATTTGATTTTCACCTGCATCCATTCTCTGGCGTATTTCTGATGCTCTGGTGCTGCCCTAACTGAGCCCACAGTCAGAGAACTTACTCAAACTACCCTAAAAACCAAGTTCTGTGAGTCTTCAGCATCCTTTGTGGGCTGGGAAGGAGAGAGGAGCCTAGGAGGTGCATCCTTCCCAGACTCAGCAGGTATCTCATATAGACAGAAGATAAAATATCTTTAAAAATTAAGGTTATGCCTTACATTAAAATAAGATTTCAACTGTTAGGAAAGAAAATTAGGCCACCCAGAAAGCAGCCACAAATATTTGCTAGTCAAACTTAAACCCTCCCCCCCGCCCCAGTAACTATGTACTTTTTTATTCTTAAGGCAGCTCCATAATGCAGTACATTTTTAACCAATGGATTTACATAAAATATCTTCAGTAGCCATATCACCAGAGCAGTTTTCAATTTATACTGAAAATCCCCTAGAAGTGAGAAGGAAATTTAAGTTATCCTGCATTGACTGAAGATGGAAAGATCTGGAAATAAAGAAGCAACTGCTTCTTAAAGCCACTCACATGCAGGGTGATCCTGACATCTGATCACAGCAGTTCTCCTCAAAAGTTGGCCATGAGTTACCAGTTCAGCTTGTTTCTAGCTGGGCCATTTATCACTTCCATAATTTTCACATCAGATTTTTTCCATAAACATGACAGCCTCTCAAGGCAAAGCCTCTTGGCCACCAACAAAAATCAATCCCCCTCAGCTTGTACAAAACCAGCAAGGCACTGTTACAACCTTGCCACAACCATTATCAGAATGACTGTGTTATTTTAAATTACCATTAATTACATTTCATCAATTCTCATTATAACCCTTTCATCATTAAAAAGATATATAGTTCTTTATAGCTAGTTGTCACTTTTTGATAATGTAATACTGCATGCTCTTCCAAATTTGCTCAGAACATGGTAGAAGTAGCTCATTTAAAGTTTATAGTTGTTGTGGATTTTTTAAGGGTATGGGGAAGGGGAAAAGCAGATGAGTATTAAAGAAATATACTGAGAAAAATTAAGGCAGTTTTAGTAGGTGTTTCAATACCATAAATATTTTTTATCTGCATGCTTTTTTTGGGAACAAAAAAACAAATAAGGAAAAAAAAAAAACAAAAAAAAAAAAAACAGAGCAGAGCAATCAAGACAAACAGGATACTGGAATGAGATAAGGTACTGTGGATGATGAAGGTGTAGCAGGGACATAAGGCCAGAACAGCTGAGTTTAGCTGTGGTACACTGTACACTCCTTCCCACTCACTTATTTTAACTCTTGTTTTTGTTCAGGTTTCTCTTCTTTACAAAGCCCAGTTTGCACCAGGCTCTGCAGGGCTTAGCATGGTCTATTATTAATATATTTTTGTTACAAACCACAAGCCACATATTCACCTTTAATTTCATGCACACGTTAATGTGCCCATCTTGGTCAAGTGAGTTATCACAGGCACAAATAATTATTTGTGAGCACAAGCAGCCAGAGTTTCAGCCATTCTCTCCTCTTTCTGTGCATGACTCCCTCACAGTGCTTGGTGTCTGAAGTGCTAAATATCTGCTAAACATACACATTTCCTACAACTTGGACACGTGATGATATGTAATTGCACTGAGCTGGGTAGTTATTGGCCTGGCCCTTTGGATTCTCATGGTATTCCCTTTATCTTGAAGGACAGAGCAGGAGATTTATTGCTGGAACGATGAAGTACAATGATTTTCTCAGTGTGTTTCCATTCCTAGGTTTACATCATGCCTGTAAATAATTAAGTAGATACCTACTAATAAGAGGCAGATTGGTTGCTAATGGCCAGAGTGCTGTCAGGTTCAGTCTGGCACTGGACTACAAAAAGGGTAAAGGCAGACTGAGGTCCATTATGGTTATCAACAGAGAGAGGGGAAGGGGCACAAGGAGAACAGAGAAGATTTGAATTTTTCTCAATTCACCTGCACTTTAGCAAGTCTGTCCCAGTGGGCTAAAAAGCAGGAATCACCACGATTCACCTCACAATGAAAAGCAGCTTGAAGTCAGAATTGCTTTCATGCAACTTTTTCCCAAAAGATCAGTGCATGATTTCTGTATCTTCTGAAACAATGTTGTATTCTTCTATCTCTGATAATCAAGTCAGAGTTCTGTAATATAACTCTTGTCTAAGAAACACTTAAAATCAGGACTGAGGTGCACATGCAATTAAAATTCACAGCTTTTAAACCCAAACAGACTTAAGTCTGCAACACATCTGCCCATAAAATCCATGGGGAAAAAACACTACAAGGTGATTGCAAGAGGTGATCTCCCAAACCTTATTTATTTAAAATGCAGATTCTAAGCTCTTGTCTGGTGGCCATTCGTCCCTCTTACTAGTATCACACTTTAAATGAGATGAATGGATTTAAATTTCTTTCAGTCTCTATCAATGCTGCTTGTTCTGCTTTATCATACAAACAGTTGGGACCACGCAACAAATTATCTTTAACTCTCCACAGCGCTGAGACTATGCTTCACCTGTAATTTATAGGTCTGATGACTTCAAGTTTCCTTTGAGGCCTCTGTGAGATTCATGGGCTGTGCACTCCCCTCAGTCCATCACTGCTGCTTTGGCAGTCCCTGTGCAAGTCCGTGCTCAGAACCATTGACTGCAGAATTGATCCTGTGACCTGTAACTCAGGGAATGGCCTCGCTGCCTCCTGCTGAGCACACGTGCAGGTCTTTGAGGTCACTCACTGGGAGCCTCTCCCCATTTCTAACCATCATTTGGAGGTCACACAGTGACAGCACCTTTACTTTATTTGTTTCTCTGCTGTGCCACAGAAAGTAGGGGATAGCAGTATGGATTTCACATGCCCTTTGAGAAAGGGGACTCTTATTTATTGGCTATGGTGTAAATTCACCAGGTTAATTTACAGAAGAGAGAGAGACCAGCAGCAGGAAGTCTAACACAGGAAAATGGCATTTTTCCTGTCATTTAGTAACTGTTGATGTGTATTCTTACATGCAAATTTGTCACTGACTTTCTGCAGTTGCAAAGAAAGATAAAGTTTAGCATAAAGGTACACCTGCTTTTTTGAACAGAGATTTATCTCTCTTTACCAAAACAGAATATGGAATTATATTTTGAATTGAATTAAATATTATTTTTAAGAGATGAGTTTTTGTTTTCTTTTAAAAACAAGTTTCTTTAATTCCAGAACACCTACAATATAATTTCTCTTAGAAAATATATTCTAGACCCTAGATATATTCTATATCTCTAGACCCTAAAGAGAAAAACCTACTGACATTGAACTCTTGAAAAACCGCACAACAGAAATCGTTAGTCAGGCAGTTTTATTATGCCAACTCCCACTGGAGCTACAGAAGCCCCTGGGCTTGTATTCCTGAGTTGAAGTTTGCCACAGGCTAGATGCTCTCACTCCCTATTTATAAGATTAGGCTGATCATTTTACCTTTTAAATAATTAAAAAAAAAAAAAACAAGACCAAGGCAATTGAGTTATTCACTGTGTTGGCAGAGCGAGAAAGGTGGCACAAACACTTCACACATACAGGAATGAAAGTTCAATTCAAACCATAGAAATACAAGCAAATATTAGAAATTCTTCCCATTAGCACTTCTGAACTAGAATGGGAACTTTTTAAAATGTTTTATAGAATAATTTCAGTGGAAGAGAAATTTTGGTGAAACAAAATTCTACAGCAAACCTCCCAGCAGTGACATACACTTTGTATATGTTGAGTTAGGAGCTATTCAAACTGGAGCATCTACTGATTTCTTTTATTTAATAAACCCTAGAAAATAAAGGCTAAAACCTCTGTCCAGTAACTCACAAGCTCCTTATTTTTAATCTGTCAATGAATTTACTATCATTAAAGCAAATTACAAGTACAGCACAATCTTTATACAAATAACACATGAAACAAATCAGAAAATTGTCCAGCAATCTGTCCAATTCCAAGTCAGCTCCAAGTCTTAACATTTTATGATTACTGTAAATGGACTCTTCCAAAGCGATTGCAACTTGAAAAACAGCAGTATTTCTTACTGTCATATAAAAATATACAATAGCCAAGACAAAAGAAAAGTCATTTGAGTTATGCAAATGGTTGCAGATCAATTTGGCTCTAAAGAGCCTCCTCCCCTGGATTCAGCAGAGCACCATAAACTGTGATTATGCACTGGCTGCTCCCACTGTATAAACCCAGGGTTGTCTTAAACAGTCATGCTGCGTTTCAAATGATGTCTCTCGGAAAGCTGACAACTTAAATTTGACTCAGCCATTTAACTTGAAGCTTTTAAAAAGAGCAGATATACTCAAGTGGTTCACCTACAATGGCAGTGAGCTGCTTTGCAAGATCTGTTTCTTTATCACAGCAGCAGAGAAACCAAAATTGAAAAAAAGTATTGCTTACAGCTAATTATATTTAAGTGAAGTTGGAGATGTCCTTTTTTCCTAAATTATTTTTTTCCAATTTAAAAAGCATACTTAGATTTTATTACCTGAATAAAAAAAAAAAAAAGACATCAGACGAGCATGTAGAATACGACAGGACTAAAAGACTTGTTTCAAAACATTTCACCCAAAGACTTCCATTTCAAGGCTGGCTTCAAAGTGTTAGAGAACAGCAACTTTAATCCTGCTTACCTGTTCTATCCACTACAATGAGCAGGACAGGAGAGTTAGGGCATGGAAACAATTCATGGCATTATTAGAAATCTAGAACTTCCCAGAATGAAAGTACAATGGGCCACATCCAATCCTTTAACTGGTATAACCTAGAGTAGCAATTAGGTACTATAATTTATCCTCTTCATTAGTTTAGTCATCCATAACAGTATCTCAGTCAGCAGAACACAAAGGGAACAAAGCACAGCTTGTCCGGCTTCTTTCTTGGCCCTCAAGCTCCACAGAGCCATTCTCAGATCTGTTGTGAGGGGATGTGAATGTTCATGCACAAACTCCTTTTGATATGTGAATTGTGAAAGCAAAACATTTGCAAAACTTAAAACTCTTCAATAGTTATAAACACAGTAGAGTAAAAGTGCAGATAAGTAAACACACTCACCTCGTGTGGATTGCTGTAGCCCAGAAGAAGATTTGCTGCTTTAATGTCCCCATGGACATACTCATTTTCATGTATGTACTCCAAAGTATCCAACTAGGAAAGAGTATAGAACAGAGGAGAGAACATCAGCTTCTCCACTCTGCCCTTAACACTGCCACCAAATATTTCTCACTTAGGGGAACCAAGGGCTACACCGACTGAGCTGACAAGTTTGGCTTGGACTAATGATGGCAAAGCATTAAAAAGCCAGAATTTGCTTGATCCCTGTGTAACTACCCGAGTACCGGCTTCTAAATCATAGAGCAAGAATTAAACCAGTACTTTACACATACCAGAGGACATGCTGAGAACACCAAGCTCTTAGAAAGATCATATTCCATCAGTTCTAAAGGTTTGGCATACATTTGATCCTGCCAGTTATTACATGACCAGCATATGATGTCACAGCCTTCCTGCATCAACACCTCCAGCTCCTTACTAAGGCACAACAGCTCTAATTATTATTAAAAAACACATTTGCACTGGGCAACTCATACAAGGACAAGCCAATCCTGACTTTTAGAGAGCACAAACAGTTACAAGTTTATCAATTTATGACTATGAAAGCTCTTCAATTAAAAAAAATATATTATTTTGGTTAAAGGGATGCTTTGGATGCATCCAGTCTAAGAGTTCCTCTTCTCTAACTTAAGACCATTGCCTCTACTCCATTTTCTATCCACCTCTGCTCAGCAATAGCAGTATTTCACAGTATTTCACAACACAAATCAATCATGTTACTAAAAAGCACATATGTAACTTCCTGTTGGAATGTCCAGTCTACACCCATTTGAGAACACAACTGGTATTTGCAGACTGGCCAAATCCTGCCTGGCCTGTATGATCAGTGCGTTCAGCAAACACACTGAAAATTTGGCATTCAGGCATGCAATTGTGAACTTTGACAAATATGGAAGTCTAATACAATACCCTTCAGACACTGAAAAAAAATCAATACATGTTGAAACATGAGAATAGGTTTACACATCTCAGTCTAGACACACAGGTTGAAGTGGATGGTCTGTGTTTTAACCTATTAGAAAAAAAAAATTGGTGTGACCAAATTTCAGTCTGTAGGGGAGTCTTGATTTTCCACTGAACACTTTTTTTCCTAAAAAACCCCAGAGAAATAAGAAAATAGATAGCATTTACACGTTTAATTCTAAACTCAGCAGCCACCTAAAGGAGCTGTATTAGCAAGATGATTCTGTAGTTGAACTCAGCAAATTTGAGACACAGCAATTTCTTCTCTTTCTCTGTGCTATTTGTGCCCCAAGTTGCAGAACATACCATTCGTGCCCCAAGTTGCAGAACAATCTCCTTCTTAAACCTGCTTCCACAATCTTCAAAGATTCTTTGAAGGTCTTGCCCCAATCTCTCCATGACCATGAACCTGTAGCTATCAGGAAATACAGAAAAGGGAGGAATCCTTTAAGACATGACTGCAAATTTGTGTCAGATTGTCCAATCTCCATTTTTGGAAATGGGTCATCAGTCAAACTGAGGCTTAATTACCATTTATCTCATTACCTTTTTCCCTTGTACTCAGCCAGGCCTGATCCCCAAAACACTGGAATTCCTAAACATTTTATTTTTTTGAGATTCATCCATTTTCTTACTGTAATAATAATAAGAACATAACATTGGGTTAAAGACAGCTGAGAACTCCAGGTTTGGGGTGTTTTCTCTGTCCTAGGGCTGGCCTGTCTCTGGAGTCTGTTCCTTGGTGTGCACATAATAAATGTGGCCCTGTTCTGGCTGGTTGGCTTCTGTTCTCCCTTCTGACCAGAAAGGACAAGGCCAACATCCAAGTAACAAAACCTACAGCAATCCTACCACAGCACCAACTGGCACTGGTTCAGGGTATATGAAATGAGCTGACTTTTGAGCTCAAAAGCAACAGTTCTTAACAAAAGTAGTTAAACCCAGACTTATCCTTACACCTACCTGAGTCAGAGCTGAGACATTACTTACTATGCTCTTGTTTTGCAGCCCTCTGGTAAAACTTCAGCTCAGAAAACAAGGGGCCATTTTCAAGATATTCCTGTTGAGAAACAAATAAACTTGGTATCATAAAAAGCATTAGAAAGTCAACAGTTTCTTAAGAAAAGCACATAAGAAATACTCCCATATCCCAGATTCCATGTCACCTGAAATTTAATTTTATTAAGTAGCTAAAAAGAAAAGTTGTTTGGAAATGCATTTTCATAACCAACACAGATACTTTCAGATATAATTTAAGACACTATTTTCAGAAATATTGGTGATCAGGTGTGTTTGAGATCAAGTCTAAATTTCCTTACTAAACTGTTGAGGGGTTGTAATCAAGGAAAAAAACCAAGTCAAGGAAATACTGTGTGTCATGGAAATGCCAAATATATCCCCAAGCAGGGAAAGGATATAAAAAACCCAAAGCACCAAAAGCAGCAAGCATGCAAGAGAGACCCAATGCTGAAAATAAGGATAGATAATTATGAGAAAGAACAGCATGCAAGTTAATTATTTAGAAATGAGATCTACACGTTACCACTTTAATGACATGTACTGCATCATCTTCTACAGGAACCTGAGTTTGAGGGGATGCTGTAAAGGAACAAAGAGATGGAGATCAAGCTGTACGCAACAAAATGTAATTGCAAGTAAAGACTGTGCTAACACTGAGTCAGGCAACCAAAAATACACACCACAAGATAGTCTGAATTCCTGCTTTTAAAGGTCAGAGCTTTGCCAAGTTCAAAGAAATATAAAACAAAACCAACACACAGAGAGAAGTTTTAATCAACAAGTAGAGAAGCAATTTGAAGCCCTGTTTTCAGAAGTTTCCCCTGGATGTTAATTAAGGAATAAGCAGGATGTCCTCAGTGTATGTTGGCATCACAATGAGCCATTCCATTAGGACAGACCCTGTTGAAGTCATTCCAGCCAATTGGAAAACCACTGTATTTGGTTGCTGTCAATCTACTGTCGTGACAAAGACACCACTTAAAAGTTCTGACCTACATTATGCCTCTAGACAGGATTGTCTGCTTTCCTCTATCACAAATTAATTTAGCCCTAGAACCTTGATTTCTATTCTGGCATTATTTAGACACTGGCCTAAGTTAGGGATAGCACAGCCACCACCTGCCTAAAGGGGAGTTGAGGGATTGTGCCTCTCAGTGAAAGTAGAGATTTCAAAACAATAATTGACTACATGTGCCAATTACAGCCCAGGAGACAGAACCTCTGTGCACAGACAATACAATCCTATTTTCTTCTGACCCTGAGAGAACTATCAGCTCTCTCTGATACTACTGAAGCTACATAGAGCTACACTGGGATTAAAATTTAATGAGACTAAATCATCTTTTAGAATCATCACTGAAAAAAAGGTAAAAAGAATACAATTCCTAGGAAATAAGTGTCCCTTTCAAACTTCTGATAATGATCAAATACCAACAACAGTCCAGGTGTGAAACACTTCAACCATGAGTTGAACACACAACACACAAAAATAGACCCCTTTTATCCGCATAATAAAAATCAAGTAAACTTGGATCTAATCAAACCATCCAAGCTTACTTTTTTTGATGGTCAGGGCATAAAAATACTTCTACAATGAACAGATGCCTTCAGCTGCCATCTTCCTTCAATTCTATTCAGCATCTGGGTTGAATCTGGCAGGGTACACACCCCAAACACCCAAAGGCTCCCCAGTGACACTTCCCCATGTGAATGTTGCAGTACTAATAACACATTACAATAAAATTAAAATATTAAAACAGTAGATCTGAAAGGTGTGAACTATCCATAGTCTCACACAAGTAACAGTCACATCCAGAACACACATTAAATCTATTAGAAGGGAAGTTTTGGTACATTTTGCTCCTACCATATTATTGTAGTTAAGTGGGAATTAAGGCATAGGCATTTATGTCTTTCATATTTCTCTGGCACATATAGAATATGTGTTAATAAAAGACATTAGCAAAAGGAGCACATCCCATATGTTTTCACTGCATTCAACAACATCACATTACCCAAACAGAATTTGATGTGCTGCCTTCCCTGGCACAGATCTCAGAAAAGAACCTCTGGATAAGAAAATGTAGTTCAATACCAAGTTACTTAACAGAGGTTTGATAGGTGTAAGGAAGTATCAAATTTAAATGTATTTGAAAGAGGCTAATCTAACTTCCCTGTAGACTTCTTGACATTTTATAAAGAGAGGCCTCATTCATGGTAATCTGGAACAGAGTAACAGCTGTCACGGTAATGAAGAGGAGCAATTAACAGGAGGTAGACCAGCAAAAGGGCTTCACCCCTGTGGTTCTTACACTGTGCCGCCTTGGATGCTTTTGGAGTCACAATGAAAGTCACACATCCTAAAGGAAAATAAACCCAAACATAACCAGC
Organism: Vidua chalybeata; assembly: GCF_026979565.1. Taxonomy (NCBI): domain Eukaryota; kingdom Metazoa; phylum Chordata; class Aves; order Passeriformes; family Viduidae; genus Vidua; species Vidua chalybeata. The sequence continues at coordinate 37,527,869 of NC_071532.1, forward strand.
AATGGTTACAAAATGAAAAGGGAGAAACATCAAAGCTCAACATGATACTGAAACAGGTGCCCCACATAATGAGTTCCATTCAAGTGTACAAAAGAAGAGGTATTTTTACTGCACATACAGGGAGCAAGGCACAACAGTCCCCAGGAATAACACTAAACTTCTTACACAGATAATGCTGGGACAATCAGTCTCATCCATACAGATGAGCAGAAGTTGTCTGTGCACCTTTTGCTACACCACTTTAATTACCCATTCAGATGTCAACCAGCAATACTCCAGTCACAGCTCAGAAAAAAGACAGACTATATTTTTGTCCATAAATACTTTTTTTTTTTAATTGTCTCATTACTATGTATAGTTATTTAACAGACTGGAAAGGCTCCCAAGGTTTAACAGTCTGATTACATACCTCATAGACCACCACCACATACTCTCCTGCGAGTTTAGCTCATAGTTAATTACTGTATACTCGTAATTAGCCATGTGCTAGCCTCGTTCTGTGTGGTAGCACATGGCTATTTATAATATTACAATCAGTTAATGCTAGACTGAAGGACAGTGAGCAGAGACTCTGCAGGAGAGCAGTGCTGATAGGCAGGAGGTCTCGGATGGCAGATAAGTATTCACAGAGGGTACCAGGAGCACTATATGGTGAGATTATGTTTGAAAAAAAACCCTTAAAATAGCATAACAAGTGCACAAGTTTCCAGCTTATGCTGCTTTTGTCAACTAGACATGCACAACCCCTGATATTTAAGGAGGGGGGTGTTGATGCAGGCACACAACCCAAACCATTGTCTGCATAACTGGCAGCACTGGTGCAGGATGTAGTTATGAAGGAGGCTGTGGCTATTTTCACCTCATGCCAAGAGGAGTCTTACAAAACATTTGCAGAAGGCAAAGGGCACAGCTCTGCCTTCCCTTCCTGCCCTTCAATCCAGAGTCACAGCTACCACACCAGTGTGGGGAACACAGCTCTAAAATGCCCTCTGAATTAAAGCAGTGCAGTAAGATTCACATTCTAGCCATGATTTCCAACTGCTATGCCTGCACAGAAGTCTCACCTGGAATCAACCCATGTCCAGGATTTCCTGGTTTCACCCAGCACAGCAGTTGTGGCCTTATCATGCACTTTAACCATGGATTTCATCCTTTTTGTTGCTGAGTGCCACATCCTTAATTAATGGCACTCTCTAAATGTTAACAAGCTATGGTAACAAAAGGGTGTTTGTAGCTGAGCTGCCATTTCCTACAACCACACAGCACAATTGCAGCCTGACAGAGGAATGTGCCAATTCCCTCTGCCAGTTCAAACGTGCTTGTTGTAGTTTTAGCAGTTAATTTGTGGCAGTCACATTTGGAATATGGTGAAATATTTTCAATGGCTCTCACAGAACCACTTTTGTTGACAAAGTTTACACAGTGGAAAAGAAAACAGCATTGATTTGGCAGTTTGGAGAAATAGCCCTGCTCCTGTCCACAGCTGGTGTCTTTGCCACTGCTGGATATTTTGAGGATATATTTGTTTGGGAAACATGAATAAAAATATTTTCAGAAGTTCTTTAGTTGCTACTATTTTATTTTTGCTTTGTTCCATTCATTAGCTGATCCCGAGGAGTGATACATCAGCTTAGTTTTTGCAGAAATCAAAACTAATCTCAAAAATACCACATTTCTGAAGTTACAGGCTACCTATAAAAAAAAGCTGGAAAAGTTCTGACCCTGTTCAAGTCAAGCCAAGAGCTATTAAATTCAATGAGTAAAAGCAGGGAAGGAGTGTTGCTCAGAGTATCTAACGATAAAAAAGGACCCAAGCTGCAGCAAAAGAATTATTAAAAACAAAATATATGCAAGTAAGCAAAAAGCAGCATCTGCTATTAAACACAACTTCATCTATTTCCTACATAGGGAAGGCTCTAAGGCAGACATTTAAAGGCAAACAAAGCACATTGCCTCCCCCTCCCTGGCACTGCAATATCCAATATTTCCCAAAAACTGAAACATTCAGTGTTTGAAGGGTGTTTAAACCCCACTTTCATTGCAGCCGAAGGAAAATCTGCTTCTCTGTTACTTTATGGATGCAGCATCATTTCCTGGACAGACTCTGCTGAGCAGCATTTTTGACCAGGTTTTATTCTAGAGTCTTATTCCAGGTAGCTTTAAGAATGTAGAGAGGTTTTATACAGATTACAGATAGATAACCCTCCATAAGACCCACCTTCTGGAAGACCAAACTAAACTGATTTTGGGACAAAATAGTGTTCAACTGCTCTGTTGTTTTGCAGGTAACTCCAAATGCCTCCAAGTTAAAAGCAAGCAGTACTGGTAAAGAAATTTCACAACATTTCTTACTTGTGTTTCGCTGAAACCTTAATCCTGACTCACCGGAGTTTTATATGCCACATTAATGGAAGCCAATTGTTTGACTTTCAAAGTTAATTACTCCAAGCTGGAATAGGGATGACACATCCTTTAACCCCAGGCAGAAAAGCTTTGCATGGCCTGCTCTTACAGCACTCTCAGATGGGAGCCCAGGCCTCTAATATTTAAAACTTGATGCACAAACTGTTTTCTGGCATGATTCTGCTGCAGCCCATCTGCTGGTCTGACATGGTGCCCACTCAGAAGATACAATGACAATTTCAGCAGGGTACAGGTGCCAAAGACAACTGAAGGAGTGCCCTCTGTGAGGCAACAGGTACCTTAGCTGTCCTCCAAAGCTCCTCCTACATTCCCCACTGAAAGTAAATAGTAAATAAATTCAATCAATCAAAACTGCTCTCCTGACCTCCCAGCATTACTCAGCATGTGGAAGAAGAATCGCCAACACATGATGTGGCAGAACACTACAGTGTAACAGCAATGACCTCTGCAGGCTTTGTAACAGGCTTTGGCTACTGTGTGAAAATGAGTTACACATTCCAAGTTAGGACTTTCAGCTTACAGGGGAATGAAAAAGAAAGGGGGAAGATTCCAGAGGAAGTACTTACCAGCAAGAACTAGTAAAGGTAAGGAATATTTTCTCTGTGAGAGATGGTGCAGGTCAGTCAGCCCTAAGTAGCCTCTGAGTAGCAAAATCATGCTAAGTTTATGATTTAGTTTGCCTACAGCTGGGCGCTTGCAGTGTCTCTATTTGTACAGTTTAATATTAGTGACTAGACACAAAGACCCTTCCTGAAGTGGTGCTTGTCTACTAACAAATTTATTTTCACTCTAAGGTTCACATCTGCAGGTATTTTAACATATTGAAGTTGAGAAAAATCCATCCCTATCCTGAGTTATCTGATAGTGCTTACAATTACAGGGCTTTGCCATTATGATCCATCCTTCCATTGGGCTAATAAAAATCACGCTGAATTTATCTTTTGGTATAATTTTACTGCATTTTTAATTAATTTGCTGCATTATTTTAATTTAGGCAACTGTTGAAGGACTTTGTTTCCCCAGAGGCAATTGTTAAAGCAGCTTCCCAAGCAAACCAAGGAATGAACAATAGGACCAAGTGTACTTCCATTGATGCTTCTCTTCCTTGACAGAGGTACATTCCCACCCACAACTATACAAATTATCCATGGAAATTAGTCTCAAACAGAAACAAACTCTCTTTCACACCTCAGCCTGATTTCCATAATATCAGCAGTGAGATTGCACTATGACCCAAGCTTAAAAGAATAGGCCCTACCAGACCTTCTCCTTACCTCCAACAGTAGCAGGGCTCACTGTACTGCTAGTATGAAAAGACCATATTCATACATTTAATCACTGTTTACTGCTTAGGAAGAAATTCTTTCCCTCTTCCTTGAAAATGTGAGAAAAAAACCTCAAAAGGAAAGCAGAGTGCACTGGCTGTACTGATCTCCAAGTGGGGTACAATTCAATGACAACTTTATCAACACTTATTTTTCTGAGCTTCATAAAATTAAAATACATTTACAGTGTAGTAAGTTCTATTGTAAAGGACACCATCTAACAAACATTTGTACATAAATTTTAAAAAACATTTCTATTTTTCAGAACCATCCCTTTCCATGAGAAAGAAGCCTGCAAGTAGATAGCAGCAGGCTTCACGTGACAGAGGAATCTTAACAAAACATTGTGTGACCTTTCTACATTTAAATTTTCAGTCCAAATTGTGTATTAATAGAGTCCTTGCAGCAGGACTAGAGAATGATTTATATAAAGATTGGTGTTAATTACTGGCTGTGATCAGAGAGATAAATGAGGGAATGTAAGGCTCCTCAGCTCATGGTTCATTTTCCATTGCTCTCCACAGGGCTACAAAGCTACAAAGCAGTTGTGAGACCACCAATGTCACAGCTTTCCACAGGTGCTCTTCATTCTGCTCCCCTTATCAAAGGGGTAACAGCTCTACCTGAAAGCAAATCAGCACCAGGAAAACAACAATTTGGAATAGACTGGAAAGAGTAAGAATAATCAGAAAACAAGGGAAAGCATTTGTGAGGCAGACCAGAACCTGAAGATCATGCACACAATTAGAAGTTCCAAAGCCCTACATTTGCATGCTAGGACCCAGGGTCAGTAAATGGCTTTCAGCAGCTTTGATTTAGTGAACAGAACCTTCTTCCACAAAATGCACCCCTAGTAAATAGATTTTGCAGAGATACCATAAAACTTCTCAAGAACGTTGTTATAGATTAATGGAGTATGGAATACCCTTAATGGGAAATTAAGCTATAACAACCACATCAAAATCTTTACACTGCTACTGTAAAAATACTTATTAAAAGATATAGCTGGCAAAGTTAACCTTTTCTTTCATAAAAGGGCTGTGCTCGTCATACCTGGCAGGCAATCAAACCTCCTGTCTCCCACCTCTCTACAGCTCCTTCTCTGAAAGTTAGTGGTCCACTCACACCTTGCTCTAGACATTCTAAAAACAGGTCTGAACAGCACAGAGAAAAGGGGGTGTCTCCAAGCACCTGTATCTTAATCACAAAAATTTGTCATCTACTTCACTCCCCCTGGTTCTCAAAGACAGCTGATTTTTGTAGCATCAAGGCCCCAAGAAGCTGCTGAATGGTATACTTTAGTATAAACACATGAGAGATCAAGAGGTGGGCAAAAAAAGAGAAAGCTTCAGTGTCAATACTTAGGAATAAATGTCCATTTTCTCTTTAATTGATGAGCTACAAGGAGATCTGAGCCTTCAGCGCAGTGCTGCAGGTAGCATTCACTGTTCCTCCTGAAAGGAGGGATTAAATGAACACAAATACCATTACAAAAGTGGCAGCTGCATTTCCTCAGCCATGCTGTCTTTTACAAAAAAACAGAGAATAGTAATATCAAGAGTCCCTTGATATTCTCATTCCAATCCACTGACTGTTCTCCACCTCAGTTCAGTGTCAGCCAAACTGCAACAACCACTTCAATATAAAAAATCACCTTGGTGGGCTCTGTGATCAGGCAGAAAACTCAAATCTGCATGGAACTGTCTAAATCTCACGTGCTAAGCCACCCTCAAGGTCCCGTGAGATTTGGCTGCAGCAGGAAATGACAGAGCCATATTCTGAGTGTTTCAGGAACACAGTATTACTGGTCCTACACACAGAGAGCTACACTCACTACAAACTTGCTTTCCGCACTGCATCCCCAGTTCCCTCATACCTTTCTGTGTGTGGGAGACTTCTGCAGGTTCCCATCTTCCTGTCCTTTATCTCGGAGTGGAAATACCCAGAGACCTTTACTTCTTAGCTCATGCTAAGGTCCATTTTCTCATGGCAACATCTCTCATGTGCCCAACTCACAGCACTTCTCAAATGTAACCAACTAATGCTTCAAAGGTGGTCATAATAAGGTAATAAGATACACCAAAAGGAAAAAAAAAATACTCTAACAAGTGCCCTACCCTTTGATACCTCTCTATCTCCTCCGTTAGTTGAAACCCCTGTCATCCCCACTGGTTCTGTCTGCAGAGCAGTGAGGAATAGTGTGAACTATAGAAATTCCAGAGGAAACCAAACCAGAAACTTCACTACAGGAACCTCTTGGATGTACTGCTACTGTATGTGTAGCTGATTTCCACATAAAAGGAAGCTGGATTGTGTATAGGAGTGACTTGCTTATTAAGTTTTAAGCCTTAATATTCCAAATAGAGTTAACATTTCTGTAATTCAAAAAATATCATGTTAGGCTTCAGGGACAATGCAGTAAACGGTTTCTAGGTGATTTTTCACTGCTGCATACAAGCTCAACTTAGTTCCAAAAAGACACTGTGAACTATGAAAAAAAAAAGAAAAACCAAACCACACAAGCTCATAACACAGGATTGCCCTTTCACAGAGACCTTGTTGCCTTGAACAGAGGATTTGCCCTTTCACAGAGACCAGCAGCAGTAACATACATTACACCCTCTGCAGTGACCCAGAATGCTTTACAAACTGCCTTTCAGAACTATTCACTCCTCACAGAGCACAAACTGACTGAAGGAACCACAGGAACTTATCTAGGCCAGAGTAAATACACCATTTCCACCTCTGCTGAAAAGATGTGAATTCAGAGGCAGCACCCAGCTAAGTATTGTTACTGTTTTATTTCCTGGATACAAACTAATTTACTCTTGGACAGAAAATAACACTTCCAATAACCAGAAACTGAAAGAGGGCTACAGAGCACGAGGCTGGCATAAGGCCAAAACCCTGGCTAAGAAAAGCACTTTTACTTTGAAAAGCATCACCTGGCAGTACTTTGACACAGTGGCACCTTGGTTGCCCCACCCAAGATCCATTGAAAATCGCATTAGTATCCAGCAAAATGAGCTGTACAGGCCATGGAGAGCACTCTGCACCATGAGCAGGAATAGAGAAGGAACAACAGCTCAGAAAACCACACTTGAACAAGGATCACCACCAGCATATAAACCACACTTTTTAAAGTTACTGCCTTTTCCACTTCAGGAAGTTACAAAGCGTTTTGCAAGTCACCCTCTTATTATTAGCAGTATTTTACCTAAATAGATCAGGCCAAATCCTCCCTGGCCGATCTGACTGCCCAGCCTCCAGGTTTTTCCTTCGGTGTCTTTCAGGATCATGTCTTTAGGGAGCGGGACTGGCAGCTTGCCTTTGCCGGGACCTTTGGGCGGCATCGTACCTTGAGGGAAGGGAAAACGAAAGAGAAAGTTTGTTGAAAAACTGCTGCCAGAAGATACAATATCCCTCGATGTGCTTTGCCCAGCAGCACGGAGTAGGAACAGGGGGCGATGTCCCTCAGCCCGCTCCCCTTCACCCACCTCCACAGAGCCCCCCCGGCCGCAAACTTCCCAGCCGGGCACTTCCGCAGAAGCAGGAGGAGGAGGAACGGGTGGCGGGACGCCGTCTTCCCGCCGAGAAACCCGGGGCGGGGATACCCGGGGCGGGGATACCCGGGGCAGGGCCGGGACAGCCCCGGCCGGGCCTGGGGACTCCGCAGCCGCCCCCTCATGGTCCTCAGCGCGGCGGGGCGGGGCGCGCGCCATTCCCGCCTCCCATCGGCCCCGCCCTGAGGTGCCACCGCCTCCTCTTGGGGTCACGGAGGGCGGAGATGGTGCCGGAGAAATCGGTGTGTCCCGGGCGTTCCGGCTCCTCGCTCCGGGAGAAGAGAGACGAAGGAGCAGGGACATTAAGGGGAACGGAGGAGGAAGGAGATGGAGCAGGGAGATCATGAGGGAGATGGCGTCCGCTGCCATCAGCCCCAGGCGTTCCCACTCTCCCGCTTCTGAGGCTGCGCTTCGCCAGGGAGGAACTTTAAAAAAAATATTTCGTGCATAGAGGAGATCAGACGGTCTCATGCCTGAGGTAAAAAAAAAAGGAAATCTCAGCTGACAGGATTTGGAGTAAAAAAAAAAAAAAAAAAAAACAAAAAACCAGCCTGTATTCCAGGCACTTTCAGGAGGTGCAGTGAAGTCACAGAACTGTCATGGTGCCACGCTTCACTCAGGCCACTTCGGTTTTCCCTCAGGATCTTCCTGGCAGAGGTCAACGGTAATCATTTCCACCCAAAAACACTCCAGAACAGCACAGTGGAGGAGGTAATGGCCACCTCAGGCTGGTTCCAGGCAAGGACAGAGGAGATGTGTTGCTGACCCAGGAGTCGATCAGCCCCATCCCCTTGTAAATTGGCAGTAAAGGACATTGTGAGGTGAGTTTTAATTCGCCAAGATCCCAGGGCATAGCTTTGATCACGAGCCACCATTTTGTGCAAGCTTTGCTTTATCGATAGGGTTTGTTCACCCAGGTACACACCACCTAGGCAGACCTCAGGGGGAACCACCACACCATGACTACAAGTCCTTTTCCAGAAAAGAGGGTATAAAACTTAAAAGTTTAAGCATATTTTTTAAAGGAAGATTTTGTGCCTTTTGTAAAAGAATTATCAAAATCCAAACCATCAGCAACCACATAATTTGCAAGTAAACTTAAAAGTAATAACATATGACTGCAAAGCCCGTACTGCCATCAGTAAATTAAGCCTTTATGTAACAACCCTTTTGGCTTCATCAGTCTTGCAGGCTCTGTGGTTTTATCGATATTTAGAAGACCAGCTGAAGAATCACCAGCAGAAAGCTCAGCTCCATAAAGGGAACAAATTCAAAATCTCCATAAAGCATTTTGTCAACAACAATTGTCAAAACAGACTGTAGGAGGGTGGTGTTTGGTTTATTAAAAAAGCAACCACAGATGCCCAATTCAGCATAAAGAAACCACCACCATTATCAGTATTATGTGTTACTGGGGTAAAGGATCTTTCCAGAAGAAAATTACCTCGAAATAGTTGCCTGGGAATCAAAGGACAAGCCTCTGATGAAGGAGAAAACTTCTTTGCTCAGCTGTTGCAAAGAGGTATCCACGTGATTAAACTGAAATGAAAGCATTATCAAAGAGCTTCCTGCTTCCAAGCTCTTTCCCTGCCCACAAAGTTTCACTAGAATAAGAAAGTGAAACAAGTCAGACAAGGTAGAGGAAAAAAAAAAAAAAAACAAACAGGTTAAGTATGAATAATTCATAGAGTTCTGAAGAATAATGAACCATCTTAATAACTTAGAGCTCTGTCACAACTTGTGCAATTTAATGTTATCATGTGGTATAAGATAGTTTAAGGTATTTATCCTACAAGTTGTGAGAAATACCTGAGGGTTTGTTTGGTTGTTTTGTTTGCTAGTTTTTTTTTTCTTGTTTTGATTTTTTTTTGTTGTTGTTGTTGTTGCTTGGTGGTTTGGTTTTGGTTTTTTTGGTTTTTTTTGTTGGTTTTTTTTGGTTTTTTTTTTTTTTTTTTTTTTTTTTTTTTTAATGAGAGAATAGATGCAAAGTTAAAGATTTTCAAGCTTTTATCAGTTCTTAAAAGTTAAAATCCTCAAAGACAACCACTCAGGAATGTAATAGAAACTAGTCATGTGACTCATATAAAAAAAAAAAAAAAACCCTGAAAGAAAAGTTCCTGCACATGCCAGGCCACTCCTGAAGAATGAGTTTCTATTTTAAATCCAGATCTTTATTAATAAACAGCTATAACTAGCAGGCCCACAAAAAGGTGTGTGTTACCAGCAAAGTTTTGGTAAAGCAAAGGCTTTACTGAGACAAGCTCTAAGCAGATTAGAACTTGATTCTAGAGCCTTTGACCCTCTTAATATCACATGCATGTGTTTTCTGGGTGTGACTAAGAAATCCTCTTTTCCTGTTGGATTGAACTGGAGGTGTGGTTTTTTTCTTTTTCCCTGCTTATAATCAACCAATTAGCAACCCTTCCAAAAAAGCAGTTCTCCATTTTGTCAGGATAAATAAAGCTGAGTGTCCTCTTCATAGTTGCTACAAATTAGCAGTTTGGGGAGGCGATAAAGGGGTGAATGGCCATAATAACTACAGATGTGTGGGCGGTTTTATGGTTTGGGTTTTTCAGGAAAGCCTAATTATGACGGAAGCAATTTCCCTTCAAGGTGGTACAGCTACCACTACTGCCAAATTCAAAAGTCCTAATAGGAGAAATGTGAATGTGCTAGTAAGAGCAAAAATGCACTAATCCTGCCAGTATCAATGTCTTTCTAGCATATGTTCTGGAGAATAACAATCAGCTGTGCTGGTTTATCATGGACTGCATTTAAAAAGTGTGGTGGGATTCTCAGGGAGTCTGTGCTTTCTTTAAGTGTTTAATAAGACAGAAAACCTGTCCTGAAGCTGTCTTTGTCTTAAAACACTGTACATTAAACATTCACTCCATCTTCCATTCATTTTAATTTTTTCTTCTCCTTGCTCAAACCTGAGCTTGAATATAAAAGATTGTAGTCAATTATATGAAATCTCGCAGTGACACATGCACAAAACCCCTTAAATTTCCTACAGTAGGTGAGCACTTGTAGCTTCTCTCACCATTGCATTGTGATGCTTTTGCGGTATTTAACACTGACATTTTAACAGTCCCACATTCAATTCCCCTGCTTTGCTCCAGATCTCACTGATGCTTAAAATATCATGGCTAAATTTACTCCGGAGATGTAACATCTCGATATTAAGAGCATTGATAGCAAGGCATCAAGTTTCAGACTGCTTCCCAGTTTGTGCTGGGAGATCTATTTGTGTCCCTGCATCTGCGCAGATCTCATGCTCCTACCAGGCTAGCTCCATTGTTGCCGCTCCTTGCCAGTTCCTCAGAACTTTGGGAGTAATTACTTCTTGCAGTATCCAGGGAGCTCCAGCATCCAGGGGCCATGTTGCTCAGCTCAGTCATTGCCTGGGTACACTGACACCCATTTCAGAACCTCCTGACTCTATTTTGTGTGGCTGGCCCTGTGATTGAGATCATGTAATTACAATAATTAGGAAGTTCACCTCAGGATATTATCAGAGCAACCCACCCAAAGCTAAGTCCATATTGTTTGAAATAGCTAATGAGTCAGTTAATGTGCTATGTCCAGGAGTAATGGACACTCAATATGGATGGCTTGGAGACATCATTTACCAAACTCATGACTGATTAAGGCTTTTCATGTAGACAGTTCTTGTATTTTTCATCTCACAGTAAGTTCAATCCATTAGAGGTGTTTATGTGTTAAGCAGATCAGAAGAAAGAAGAAGAGACTTGTAAAAGGCAGGGAAGAAATTAATCCTCTCTTTAAAGAAAATACAAAATATTGGAGATCTGGGAGCTTTCATTTGAAATAAATTATTTGAGAAGTGCTGTTAAAGTACAGTGACAGTGATCATAGGTGACATTTGTTTTAGTGTAAAGTAGCCTGAATGAAAGACTCCCACACTTCCAGAGGGGCTACTTTAGCCTATGGAACTTATCTTCCTTTAACACTCACCTTGCTACCCATTCCATGGAGTTGTGCAGGCAGTTCTATGCCCTGAACTCACCAGAATAGGAAATTAATACAAGGACGGCAAACTTCCTGGCAACAAAAGCACCCAAAAGCCCTGAAAAAGGTAAGAAGGAATGCCTGGCTTTTGAATGAGCCCAGTCAGGGTCAGGATTCTTCTCACTGAGGAATTATTTTAATTTTAAAATGCTGCTCTCTCATAACTTTCATGGCTGTTGGGATGAGATGTTACTCCCTGTTCCTATCACTATAACTGCAAAGGTGGGGAGAGCCTGGGCATGTTCCTCGTCTCTTGGATGTCAGAGGTTTTATTGCTCATGCCTTTAGAAAGCAATTATTGCTGAGCACTGAAGAAAAAGTGTTTTCTTATCCATTTTTATTTTCTTTCAGAAATGTGTGAAGAGGTAATGTAAGTTTATTGGTGTTGTGGGAATGGGTTGTGTTTGCAGGGAGAGCAGACTGTCTAGTACTCAGAGTAGAGAAAGGGATCAGGAAGATTCCCCTCATGGGAGTAATTCCTGGGATCCTAATCGTGGTTTGGCCACTGCTTGACCTTGCAGGAATAATTTCATATTTGTTTCATTTTATCCGTGGAAATCTATCCATTTCTGAGATTATCCACATGAAGTGGTTCAAGAAGGGAAACATCCGTCATGGCACTCATAATTCACATATCAATGCTACTTTTTATGTATAAACTTAATTATGCTGATAGGATATATTAAATATGACTCATTTTACTTCAAGATTGATTTTTTTTTCCCTGACCTCAGAATAAGTATTGATCTTCATGATCTTTAAATGTAGTGCAAAGGTTGTTATATTAATGGCATATTAATAGAAAGTAGCCCTGACCATGCAATATTAATATATTTGCATTGTTATTTCTCAAATCCCAACCAGACAAAAAGAGGCAGGGTGCCAATGCCGTCTTTCCCAGGAGAAATCAGGGAGCCATTGACTTTCCTGATTGTTGAGATTCCTTTTTATTTGGTGTTGTTTTGGTTTCTTCGTTTGAGGTGTATTTTGGGTTTTTTTCAATTAAAAAATTAAAACCAGTGATGAAGTAGCAAACAGTGTATAAAAGATCTATTAAAATAGGGATGGGATGTGTTTCCAGCATGTTCAGGAAAGCGAGGCACTGTCTGAACCTGACTGTGCTCCACTTCCCACTGCCATGCAGTCAATTCCTTGTGCAGAATCACCATTCTGGGAGGAGAAACGGGATCATTTGATGGTTTGTGGCTCTGATTTCAATAATCAAGCTAGTCATTGTCTTAACAGCTGATTTTTAAAAGCAGTTGCCTTATTCAAGTGAGGTTTTGCCCTACTTGTGTGACTTTTATTCATTTCTCCCCCTTCTCTTTTGTGTTTATAGGACTCTTGAAAATCTACGCTAGTAACTTCCGTTCTAATGGTTGCCTGAACCAAGGTCTGTTAGTTTTTAATATTCCTCACAGAGTCATTGTATGTGAATTTTCTATAAATTCTGCTTTATAAGGAGCAGGGAAAAGAGGTTACACATTGAAATAACCTTTAAATAGTACTGTACAATTTCTATAGGTCCTGAGAAAACAGTGCCCTGTTTAATTCAGTATTACAAATTTCATGAGCAACAAAACCAAAAGAGAAGTGTCCTTAAACAATTTGCTGAAGAATATGAAGTTGTGAGGTACTGGGGTATTGGTGTTAGAGAAATAAAACAGAATTTTAGGATACAAAATATAAGTCTGTGCCTTTGGAAACTGCTGGTTTAGAGGAAAAAGAGGAGAAGCACAGGAGGGCCATGGGCTGGTAATGTGATTTTAGAAGTGTAGAAAAGTCAGGTCTGATTCTAGGTTGTATCAGATCAAGTGTTTTATTATGAAATTTAGAATACCTATTTGGTAGTCTTCCATTGAAAATTCATCTTTACAGTCCTTGAGTGTTAAATCATGAAAGTTATCTCAAACAATGCAGAGAGCAATGGCCATACCCAGTTTTTCTGTGAAGAGCAGAGCTAGATTATGACTGGATTGAGTGGAAGAGGAACCCATCTGCTGGGAAGCAGTTCTTGTAAGAAACAGATTTGATAAGAAGTTGTGAAGAAGTTTCTTTCCAGAGGCAGAGTAAGCAAAATTATGGTTTTTTCAGATGTTAGGTTTGCTGAGGGATAGGAGCACACTCCTTTGCATAAGCTGTAAATAGTAGGGAATTAATCACCTTGATAGTTGAATTAAGAACTGGGCAGGGGACAGAATCAGGATATTTGTTTTGTACCTTCAGAAATACCAGGAAAGGTAATAATGAAGCTGAATGTATTATAATGTGAATTATTTTATGATATGCAGGGGCTACATTATGCAATCAACCTATCTCTCTCTGTTTCATGATGTGAAGAGCTGTTGCTTCCATATACTTTCATCCCTTGCACAGGAAAAAAAAAGAAGGCAAGGGCTGATGTTTGGAGATAATTTTGTCTTTTCCTCATAAGATTTTCTAGGAAAAAGGAGAGATTTCAGCTCATTTAAACACTGTTATTAGTTTGGTGCTTCCAAAGCATAGAGACGCAGTAATGGTTTTGCACTATGCAAGTAAATTAAGACAATGGCATTTAACAAGTGTTTCAGGAGCATCCTGGGTTCTTTATCCCAGAAGTTTTCAAGGGAAAATTGAACTTGTTTACTTGTTGACTTAATCTTTTGATGAAAATGCAGCTTTCTGCACTTTTCTGTGACTCTAGAAATTAGTAACTACATTTATCTATTAGGGATATCAAAAGAAACAGTTAATGTCTGTTCCTGCATATGGTACTGTTAATTTGCTTGTTTGTGTGTCTATCTGTTCTTTGCTTGTCTGCTTCTGTGTGTGATATTTTATTGGAGCACATGATTTGAAGAAGCTGACTGCCTGCTGTGATATTTATCCTATATAAATCCTACATTAAATGACAAATTTTAGACCCATCAGAAACATAAGACTAAATCCATCCATTGAAATCCTATTGGTATTATTACTTTCTAATGAATTCTGTACTACAGCAGGTGTCAAATCGTATCTGTTGTTTTGCAATCGAGTATGAATAGAAGATGTATTGCTATTGCAAATGAATCTAATATGAATCTAATGACCAGTAATGAGCAACTGTTTTGTCATTATTGAGGCAACCACTGTGATGCTAATAAACTCTCGTTTCTGCTACTTAGAAAAAAACACTGACCAGGATTTATATCATGGCCTTAATGTCCCAAAAGCCCGAAGCAAAAGAGAAGCCCTAAACTGAGCGTAATTTAGTAATTTTCTGTGTGGCAGGCGTCTTATTTTCTTTTATTAAATGAAACCTGGTTTAAGTCTTTCAAGCTTTCCTACATTTGAAAGAAAAAAATGAAGAATGAGTGTCTGTTAAAGAAACATAAAGTTAAGAAGATGAGCATTCTGCCTTCATTTTCTGTAACATAAGTACACTAATTCCATACTTCTACACTTGGCAGTGCTTTTGTAATGCTAAGGCAACTGTCTTACAAAAGTTTTAACAGCAGTCACTTTAAAAGTAACAGGCCATGAAATCAATATAGAACTCTAATATGTTTGGGGGGAACTATGTCAAGTCTATTTTAATTGGAACTTCATTTTTATTTTTTTTAAATTTATTTTCATTGTGTGTGGATCATAGGACTGTGGAACAAACAGAAATACCTTTGTTGCAATAGAATCAATAGCTTATTCCATAATTGAAATGAAAACAAGTTCTGACGTTTGTGTGGTTGTGCGTCTTCCAAGAATAAATAATGCATAGAATGATACATAAAGCTGTGTGGGAGGGACAGCTGGGTCCATAGTGCTTACAAGTGGAGCACAGGAAAACCAGTTAGAGCTGCTTTTCTAAAACCTGGGTACGATCCTTCCATCAAAAAATAATGCTTCTGCGTATAGAGTCTTCCTGGAGCCATCTCCCTGTGCAATAAAGATGCTCTGGGGAGATTCATTTCAGTGCTTCATTTGGAGGTCTGAACTGTTCTGTGTAGGGTGCAGCTGTTTGGTTTACTACAGTACACTCCAGACTTGCTTTAACTGCTGGATGGAGACTGGATTGCCAATATTTAAGGTATTATATAGACCCAGCTGTGAAACTGAATTCCTGAGCAAGCCAGGGGCAGGTATTAGGACAAATTACAGCAGTCATCTCTCACAGTTGCAAATAGGGTGTTAGAGGTTGCAAGAAAGCCATAAACAGTTCCTTCCATGCTGGGGCACTCAGAGAACTTGTGGCCCCCTGAGCAGGAGCTTGCAATAGTTGTCATTTACTGACATTCCGGTTCCATCTTCATGCCTAAGGAGGGAGGGGAGAAGGGAGTTGGGCTTTCTATCAGCTGCTCTGCCAGTGCTCTGCTATTAGCTGGGTGCGCCATGACATTCAGCTTCTCTTCCCTCAGTAATATATGGATCAGATTTACTCACCCTTTAGGTAAATCACAAGATTATTTTTCAGTACTGCTTGATGTGCAGAGTTGAAGACAGCTCAGCTGTACAGCATCAGTGTTCCAGAACTCACCAGGAAATGTCTTTCCAGATATATTCACTCCAAAATTCACGTAGCCTCATTCACTCCAAATGGAGTTACTTCTACTGCTCCACAACTTGTTTGTACCACAAACCAAAGAATGATAAGCGGAGACAATGAGGAGCTTGGTTTTGAAGGTATAACCCAAATACTGGTGGAGATGCATCCCTAGTTAAGAAGGAAGCAAGGGGAAGCAAGAACAGCTCCAGATCCAAGAATTACTATTAAGCCATCATCTCCAGACAGGAAAGTCTGTGAATTGCACGTGATGATAAAAAGACTGTGGCTGTAAAGATTTTGGATGAAATATCTGATTTCTTTGTGCATTAGGGTATAATGTACTATATTAATTTGTTTATTGGGGATTTGATTCCTTAGATGATACATAAATTTTTGTGACACAGCACATCTAATGAAGGCTTTTACATTGCTCATGGAATTAATTGTATCATATATACAAGTAACAGTTCAAAGGAGTAAATTAATACTGAGTAAAAGTTCAAGACTATTTACATTTCACTTTGGTAAATACAATTTCACAAAATTGTGTAAGTTAGGCCAAAAAAATCTCTTGAGGTCATCTGTTCCAACACCAGTACACAAAGCAGGACTAAAGCTTTGTTAGTCTTCAAAGCTCAATCAGATTGCTCAAGGCCAGAGCTTTCCTGTCATTTGAATGCTGTAACAGTTTGTTATTGAATGTCTGGCAGTTTTATAACAATTTACATTTTTCCTAATTGCTTTCACCTGCACTAATAACAGACGTATGTTATGGTGGCATCCACAGGTCTTTGTTAGGGCTGGATCTTTCCTAGAGCAAACACGGCAGAAAGACAGAGGTGTAAGTGTCAGCTTTTTGAAATGTAGCTTATGATCACTAGGCATATGATCACTATGTTTCATGGTAGTAGAAGCCATCTTTCCCTTACTCTTTTTGTGCAGCGCCTCATAGACAATCTCTACGTTCTGGATTCATGACTCATCTCTATGTTCTAATGAATGAACTACAAAATTTAGTGCCAGAGGCAGTAAGTGTTGAGGGGCTGTTTGTCTGACAGTCTTTTTTTTTGTGCTAATAAATTTTGCTCCCATGGAAAAGCAAAGCAGTTATTAACTCTGAAGCCACCTTGTAATGGAATTGCTGAGTAGGAGAAAGTTGGGCTGAATGTTTCCTTAAACACTGCCACGTGTTTGAGGGTCAGTAAGGAGCCATGATGGCCATTCTGTGGCTCTCTGGCTGTAATTCTGGCAGCTCTGGATACTTTTTTAGGTCTCCCATATATTCTGAAGTGTGGGAATGAAGTAGAAATGTTTGATGTGTGAGGTCAAAGGGGACTTGAGTAGTCAGATATTCAGAAGAGAGTCCAAGTGACAGCAACATTCCCAAAGATACGAAGATTAGATGAGAATGGAGAGAGTTGGCAGCAAGGGAGCAAAGGAGAGCTCATTGTAGTTTTTACAGACTATGCGCAAATCACGAGAGGCATCATCATGAGTGTGTGGATTACTCAAGTCTCTCCTGGGCAGGGGCTGAGACAAGAAGCAGATGTTCAAGGCTTTGTGTTGTTCACCTTGCAGCCAGGGTCGCAGAGTAGCATATGGGGGGTACCCACAGTGGGTTGGGTAGGAAGGGGCTTGCTGCTGACATTGGGAACAGACAAATTTGGGAAGCAGATGTTGTTTAGACCAACTTGGAATTCTTCAGTGGTGCAGGGAACTTTCCAGCAGTGTTACCAATGGTGCACGGACCATTGTGCTGACTGCGCTGTTTGTAACCCTGTCAAGCTCCACCTAGAAAATTTCACCAAGAGGATAAAAGTGACTCCAAAATTAAACACTGTGACTGAAATAACTAGAAATTCAGCTGAGATGACTATAATTTTTCTACTTGTCTGAGTTGAAACTGCCTCATGTAAGTGTCTGTGCCTGACATTGTCATTACATCACTACAATGACCTACTGTAATTGAGTGGTTCATCAGATCAAGCCTTTATGGAAAGTAGATTGCCATGGGAAGGCATTTGAGGAAATCCCTTAAGGATATAAATATCACTTGCAGGAATCCAGAGGCATGTCTTTAGGAAAAGAAAAAAGATTTCCTTCCAAGAATCCGAGTCATCATACGCTACTACTTTTTACATAAATAATGAAACAGCTGTTTAGCGTAACCATTGAAAGCTTGTACTAACTTTGTTTATGCACACCAAACCCCAGACAGTCTCCAGAGACATTCTTCCCCTTGATTATGGCTCTCTTCTCTGTTCTGCTGCTTCCTCTGAGTAAATGTCAACAACAAATTAATCAGGGGGTCATTAAGCTCTAATAATCTATCCCAGTCCATCCCCTTCTTCACACAGAATAGAATCATAGGATCATTTAGGTTGGAAAAGACCTTTAAGATCATCAAGTCTGACCATTCCCATGGCACTGCCAAGTTCACCGCTAAACCACATCCCTGAGCTCCACATTTACAGCATCTTTCAAATCCCTCCAGGGATGATGAATCCACCAGTTCCAGGGCAGCCTGTTCAGTGCTTGACAGTCCTTTCAGTGATGAAATTTTCCTCGATATCCAATGGAAACCTCCCCTGGTGCAGCCTAGATCTCATCCAGTCTGGATTGAGAAGTACAGGCTTGCACTTTCTCTGTGTTAAAGACCTGACCCTACTCTTTCAGAGTGAAGGGCACCTGAATCCAAATGAGAGGTGAAATGAACAGGGCTAATGCCTTTATTCATGTTCAGCTCTTTATTAAAAAGATCAGCTGGGCAGGGGGCTCGACGCAGAGCTCGCCCCCGCGGTTGTAGCTTTCCCAGGCAGCCAGAAGGAAGGCGGCCCGAGGATGAGGAGGCGTGGTGTGCAGAGTCTGTTGCTGAAGTCCAGAACAACAGCTGTCCCCGCTCCTTCCGTGGTGGCAGCACCAGGGCTCTCTGTCTCTATCTCCCTGCTTCTCAGAGCCTAATATAGTCTGTTCTCTCTTAGGTGATGGCGACGGTTAAAAGCCAGTCAGGGGATGTGTTTCCCTCTTCCTCAGCTAGGGCATTTATCTAGACTCCTCTATTGTGTTCAGTTTTTGATTTATATTCATTTTTATCTCCTAAAAATACTCCCATGATCCTAAGGGGTTTTTATTTGCATGTTAGTCCCAGAATGGCAGCGTGGAGGGGTGGGAGGCCAGGTAGTTTAGAGAAAACAAACAGAGCAATTAGCTAATTAGCATTTCAATATCGGTACTTAGCTAGAGTTAGTAGTTTTCTTTTAGTGTTGCCATGGGAGCTAGGAAAGCCCTGCCCGCGTCTCTGGGGAACACCTGGAAACTGTTCATAACAAGAGGTACAATATGCATAAAGAAAATGGACTTGCATTCCCTATTCTAATAGGTGGCAGAAAATCTATAAAGAAGCTCTTTGTAAATGTGTTCCCAAGGCGAGTAAAGGAGCAATAATGCAGCCAAGGTAAATGCTACCCTCACAGCAGAGGAGCTTGCAGTGTACTAACATCAGGGAAAGGCTATGTGTACTGTGCAGTATGCTAGGAACATATGGATAAGGAGCAGCACAGCCAAAAGAAGGCCATTCCAGATGAATTTCAAGTCCTAGGAAGCAAATCCATACCTCAGCATTCCAAAACTGGGGTGACTTTAAAGTGTCTTGAAACCATTTTGGCTTGCTTTGTGTGATGACTGTTAAATATTGTCATGGTTTGACACTGGCGCAATGCTAGCATCTTCATGAAAATGTATCTTCTTTAAATAAATGCTGTGAGATGTTATCAGGAACAGAGCAGAGTAGGCTTAAGCTTAATAACAAAGGAAAAAAAACTTTATTAAACTACTACTAATATAGAAAACACATAAACTAAATCTAGGATGAAGACTTTTTAAACTACCTCTCTTCTTAATTCTAAAAACACTCAGCTATGAAACATTACCTGGGATTCTTGATTAAATTACTACTCTTCAGGTAGTCTATACTTAAACTATCAAGGGAGAGAGAAGTCTCTCTTGCACTACAGACCCCCCAGGAAACACAGCTGCCCCCCTGTGTTTCCCTGTCACACATGGCAACTGCCCAGAAAAAAAAAATCTGCCAGTGTGACACTCTCCATTCCATGTCACAGTGCTCTCACCACCGTGCATGGACAGACTGCTCATAGGGCTCCTTTAAGGATGCTTTGCCACGGACCCAAAAATACAACAGTTCAGTTTCTCATCCTGGGACTACAGTCCCCCCCATTTTCCCCTGGGGCTGAGGGGTCCAAAAACAGGATTCATCTTCTTCCCGAAGACAGAGGGTATCACCATTCCCTCTTCAGCTTTCTTCGTTTCTCGCCATTCTGGTGCTGTTCGAAGCTGAAACAGGTCTCCCTGGGTCACCACCGCATCCCCCTAAAATGCAGTCTCTATTGCAGGAGATTTTGGTTCAGTCTATGGCTAACAAGAAAAGTCCAGCCAAAAGCTACTTCATCATCTCTTCTTACCTAAATATTTCTTCTTCTAACATCTCAGTTCCCGGACTATCTCTCTTCCACTACAAATCAAGGAGGAGTAATACTTTTAAAAAGCCCTCATTTCCTGGAAAGGGTTAAATGTTCAGACTCCTTGGACGGCTGATATCTCGGTCCGGTGTTCCGCCGCCTACGCTGGGCATTCCCCCCCCTTCTCCTTCTCCTCTGCCGGCAAATTCCAGGTGCTGCCAGGCTCTCTGTCTCTTTCCCTCTTGGGGGGGGCAAAGGCATCTCTACTTCTCTCCACCCTTCCGTCCACAGGAGCTGGCTCGGTTCCAGCCCCTCAGCCCCCTCGGCCTATCTGGATAAGGCCGCATGGCTTCCCCTCCCCCACCCAGCCCGAGGCCGGGCAGGGGAGAGCCTGCACTCTCTGACGACCGGAACCAAAGAGACAGTTCTCTTGGGAGTTCTTGCTTTTAACCCCCTGTGTTCTCAGAGGCGTGTCCATACTTTCATTGGCCACTCCAGGTGCCAATATCCAAACCTGACCACTGATTGGTTTGACCCAACTTCCTGGGAAAAATTCACTTCCATGTCAAACCACGACAAATATGAAGTATGGAAGATTTGCAGGAGTCTTGTGAAATGAATGTCTTTCTTCCCAACTATAAAAGTAACCTTTGTTTCAAGTCAATTCCTGTCAGCTCTTCCATCCTACTAAGTTTTGACAGGCCACAAATTTGGCCCCATTAAGTAAGTTGGGTGTGGACATTATAGGGTTTTACAGCTTGTGACTATTGGAACGGATGATCACACTGGCTGTCATAACCTTCACATCTCTCTGAAATTTCTAGGCCTTTCAACTGTACACACTGTATTGTTAATCAGAAATATGCATTGTTTTTGGGTTCACAGCAGTTGTGCTCTGTAGTTTAACATAATTTCATAATCCAAAAAGAAATCAGTTCGGTTTGCATTGCTGCCCTGCAGAAGGTACTTGTTCCCTACTATTAGATTAATTGGGATTGCTTAATTTTCACTTTCTTTCTGAGTTCTCAAGGTTTCCCTCAAGCTATCAATGATCTTGTCATTCTCTAGCTCTCATGTGCTTTGTTCCTTGACTCCACAGTGGAGTTTCACTGTGGCTTTTAAATCTCTTTTTTAATAGCTAAATGCACAAGGGAGTGAAGTTCATTTCTAGTTCTTGTGAGGTATTTATTGTCCCCAGTTATTCTGTACTATTACAGGCTTATTTTTTGGCAAAAGGAAGAGTAAGGTAATTCCAAACATCCTCTCTGAGCACTCCTCAATACTGTCATGCTTTTGTATTTGTCTAATGCAAGGCTTTAATTTTATCAGTGTTCCTGTATATCCTTCCTGATTAAAGGAGAGTGAATGCTTGGTAACTGCCCAGATCACCTTTGATCTCTTTTGAGAACGGCCTCTCTGGAGGCTCTTGGCAGCACTGAGCAAAAACTTGGTGTCAGCCCATAGCAGAGAAGTTGCCTTGCCCTGTGGAAACCCTCCTGCTCCCATGGCTTTGCTCATCTCCTTTAGCAAGCAGCTGCTGTCAGTGCAGAGAGCTTTAATGGATCTGTGCCTGGGATTGCTGATGAGCTTCACCAGGGACTGCACTGCAGCTCTCCAAGGAATTGGCTTCCTCAGTTGAGCTCTGTCCTTCTGGAGCCTGCTGCCCTCTGTGACACAGCGGGTGTGTGGCACTGTAATGCAGCACTCTGAGGCAGGATGGTGGGAAAGTCATTATCATTTCAGTTGGGAAAGCCAGAACTCAAGTGTCTGAGTGTTAAAAGATTTATGTTCTTTTCATCAGCCAGCCTGGGATGTTTTCTACAAGGCCATTTGGGAAAGTTCAAGGGTAACTTGATTTTTAAAGTTTTGTTGTGATAGCAAGGAGAGATCTTTTTCCTGATGGAAAATGAAGAATTACTGGCATAATAATAGCTTTTTTTAAAAAAGAACTTTTAAGGGAAGAGGAGGGAAGGAGGAGTTTTATGGATTAGACAAGAGGTTATTTCTAAACAGAGAAAGCATAAAAGCCACCTTTCAATTGGATTCTGTGGTTGGGGACAAAACAGCTTAATGAGTCTATTGCAAGCAATAATCATGGGTATAAAGACACAGGCTGAGCCTCTGGAGAAGGTTTTGGTGACAGCCATCCACCCCCTGATTCCTGCAGTGAAATCCAGGGAACAGAAGGCAAAGGACGACATCCAAGTGTAGTAAGTGGAAAAAGGGTAATAGATGTTTTACATCACAGGTCTAAAGGCATTGTAAAAAGAGAAGTAAAAGAGAATCAGGAAAGAACCTACCTGCTTATACCCTTTTGGGCAGGAATGTTGAAGACTTCTGTACCTTCAAGGAACTTTGTTTTCAGTGTCTTGGGATGATGTTTCATTTATTTTCCTGAGGGCTCCCCAAGATGTATTTTAAGGTGCAGTGGATAAAATCTTATTTGCAGTTCTCTTTCCAGCTTTAAAGTAAAAACACTGTAATAAATGCAGAACACATGCAAAACATCTTTCAGAATGTGGCATTATTTCCTCTTCATAGCTCAGAGTGGGCTTTCATTAATTGGTTGTAAAATGAAAATATCAAAAAGCTTGTTCTAAATGCACAGTAAAACCCATAAATGCTTAAAGAAAGGGCTGTGTTTATAAGTGTCATTTTCTTGCTGATATTTGAATGAGTCAAGGAACACAAGCAGATGAAACAAAAATGTAGGCAAAGCATTGAAAAGTCCAAGTGCATTATTCTTCTGCTGCTCTTCAGAGTTTTATTCTTCTGTTAAAGCACACAACAGACTTTCAAGTTCGGGGTTTTTGATTTTTAAAAAACAACTCCTGTGTTATAATGTGCTATGGACTGGTATGGGATGGACTGTCCCAAGTGACACAGGATGCTCATATATGAAGTAATTTGAAGGTTTTGCAGCTTTGCAAAAGAAGCAAAAGCTTTGCAGTTTAGGCATCAAACTACAGAAGTGCAAGTCTTTTGTCTGCAGCAGGCTGAAGATTATGGATTATCAGAAAAAGGAGGGGAAAATCCTGATAAAGGACTTTTGCATGGGAAGCAGTTAAAAGGGGAGTACAAGCATGTGCTGTTCCTGGTGTGATCACAGTATTGAAGTTACTCCCAGGGTTTAAGTGTAACTCAAACACATCTCAGATCTCTGCTTCATTGAGGTACCAGAGACAATTACTCTGATGACATAATTAATGAATATTTGGCAGTGTGAGGTAGCAAAGGGAGCCAAACAAACTCACCTTTATCAGTATTTAAATTTTCATGAACCTTGCATCTGTTTCACAGATGCCTATCCAAGGTATATAATAACCATTCATAAGAATTTCGGTTTTTTCACAGGACATCTGTATGTGTGGGGTTTTGTTGTTGTAGTTGGGTTTTTGTTTTGTTTAAATTAAACCATTGATTTCCAAGAAAAGCAGCAAACCAGAAGCCTGTGTTAAAGTGCATTTGCTTTGTGTTTTTGAAATAGTCAGTGCTGTTGGTAGCTTAAGAAAGTAGTGATATATCAGATGATTTCTAGATAACAACAAAAATGTTTAAAACATAATTAAATATTAGATTTTTATATCTTAATTCATTGAAGTGTATCTTCTGAGACAAATATGTAGTATTCCAACCCACTAAAAAAACAACTTTTTAGATAGAGTTTAATTTTTTGTTAAAATCAAGGGAAAATTCTTTCAACTATTTTGCTTTGTTTCTGGTTTTTACCCCTTGTTAAATTGTCATGTAAGGATTACAATTATTAATGATTTGTCATTTTTCTATAATTCTGAACAGACCAACTGAGTAAATTGTAACATATAGAACAGAATATCTAGAATAATTTGGATTTTACTTAAGGTTTGTGTAACATCTAAAGAATCTGTTCTAGTATTATGAAAGCTTATTTTATTAAAAAAAGGGAAGCTTTCCTGCACAATTTATTCTTGTGAAAGGTTTCAAAGATTCTTCCAAGCATTTATGCCAACAAGACCTTTTTATTATACATTCACATGATAGGCAGTCATCCACAAGTGCAGGTTTGAAAATCAGAATTCATAAATTCTAATCCTAACAAAAGCATGGGCTGAAGGTATTCACAGTTTCTTGCCATGTTCAAATGTCTTATTATATTTGTCAGTCTAAAGATCTTCTGTGACCATGCCATAAAACTTACTGCCTATTTTATGGACTTAAAGAATTTGCGAAAAAATAGTGCTTCTTGTTGAGTCCTGCCACCTTCATGGACATGGAGCATCCTGAGCTCTTTGCAGATGAACAGAATTTCATGGAGGGGGAACACAGCTCCATTGCCAGTTCTAGACAGAATAAACTCTTAAGACTCCTGAGATTCTGGGTAACTGCTCAGAGAAGGAAAGATAGGATTCTGTGTATTTTTCCTCAGCCTGGCTTGCCACAATGAAGTATTTGAACTTTTGCATGCATTACTTTCACTCCCTGCTTTTAGCACAGAAGCACTGGGGTTTGTGCCCACATAAGCAGCAATGTTTCCTGCCAAGGAGCTGAAATTCCTGCCAGTCTCTTGTGGGGCAGAAGTATCTCTGTCTTCACTTTCCATGTGCACAGGGAGTCATGCTCTTCCAGGGTCCCACAGGAAACCAGTATCAAAGACCAACAGATATGTATGGACAGCCAGAAATGTATGGACCTTCCCTTCCATGTGTGTTTTTCTGCCAGCATGTTCACCCTCTGCTTCCCTTGCTTTTCCCTTCCCATTGCACTCCCCTCTTCTTGGAAAAGCCCCACCTTGCCTCTCAGTTATTCTTTTTTAGACCATTCCACAGTCTCACTTCATTGCAGGAAAGCTTTGCAGTTCCATCTCATGCTGAGCATTAGTTCTTCTGTAAGTTGTGGTGCTGCTTTGTTGTGCTGTGAGATCCAGCTGGGGACAGATGTGCTGCTTCTCCTCTGCTCCCAAATGTCCCCTGTGGCTGGAGTAGAGCTGCAGGGATACAGGATTCAGTGCAAGCTTAGGAGCCTCAGAGCAGCAGCAGGAGAAGAGTGACAGCACTGGCACGTGTTGGCTCTCGCCAGGTATAACACTGCAGCATGAAGGCTTTACATGTTGTAAAGACAGTAGCACTATGCCTAAGTTTAGGGCTTTTCTGAACTTAGACAGGAAAACACAAATAAAAACTCAGCTGAACAAAAGCTGAGTCTATTAAAGAAGTGTGTTAGTTCCAGGTTCTGTAAAAAAAGAAGCTGCTTTGGAATAAATCTGACCTGAAAGTGACCTTCAGAATAGACTGATCTTCCCAAAGGAGCTTCCTAATTTGTACCTATAATGAACACATCATCTATATAACCCATTCCTGTTTTTGAACTATGCCATGTTTGTTCCATTGTATGATGAAACACAGATGTTTTTCCAGACACACCAGGAAGCTATTTCTAAACCATCTTTTGCCCACTGCTGACTAAATAAAGTGATTCCAGGCTTTCAAGATTTAAAACAGGTTCCTCTCTAAACAGTTGTTGAGGGTTGCTTTATAGTCCCTGTAACCACAGAGAGACTCCTGCTATTTCACAGGATCCTTACCCAGCACATGTAGAAAATTACAGAGTTAATAGCTAACAGTAACCATTTTCTCCCACAGCTTTCAGAAGCTTTATTCTGTTCTGGAGTGTGCACAGTCCTCATGCTGACAAAGAAACTGAAGCCTGTCCCTTTCCAACCATATGGTCCTTATGTTCTTTCTAGCAAGGCAAAAAGCCCCTCTTAGATATACTTGTTTCCCAGGATGGCTTTCACAGGGGCAGCCTTGAAAATGTCAGAGAATGGAGTCACAATACCTCTAAAAAGAGAACTGGGACTAACTTCACCTGTGGGTGGTTACCTAGGGTAACAAATTTCTGTGGTTAGCAGAGACTTTTGGTTTTGTGAGCTCTTCTGTCCCTACAGAAATGTGTTGGTGACTTCTCCAGGTAACTGCTGATCATCTCATTATCATTATTTTTTATTCCTTCACCCTTCTGTCAGAGACTGCCTGAGCCACTCTGTTGCAATGAAGGGAAGCCTAAAGACAACTTTATGTTGTGCCATTCCATTTCACAGGAATGTCTTGGTATACCTTGGTGAAATTTGAAAAGTTAGTTCACCTGGAGCGTTTAGGCCAGATCTCCTAAAGTGCTGCAAAGGGTTGTTAACTTTCAAAAGTATCAAAACTCTTTTCTCTCTCTCTTTCTCTGTGAGCAAAAGGAGCAGAAGGGTGAATTTTCCTGACCTGAATTTGTGCTAATTCTGTACCATTCCTCTATATCTCCTGATTCTGGGATAGAGCAATGGCTGCCAGTTTTCATGGCCCTGGTGATCTTCCTTTTGGCATTCCAAAATCACTTGACCTTATGTGGGTGATAGTGATGAGAGGTGAGAGGAGTTAAATCACTAAACTTAAAAAAGATAAAAAGTAAAAGGAACAAATTTGTGACATGATAAGCTTGTATTTTGCATGATTTTTATGTGATACATTAGGGAAATAAATGAATGAAGTACTAAAAATCTAATTAGATCAAATCCAAAAGGTTATGGAATGATTTTCAAAGTTTGTTCTCTAAAACAGTGACAGAAAAAGTCACAAAATAAAGTGATACCCCTATCAGGAGTTTCTTAGACTAAATTTTGTACAAACTGTCGTGGTTTGACATGGAAGTGAATTTTTTCTAGGAAGTTGGGTTAAACTAATCAGTGGTCAGGTTTAGATATTGGCACCTGGAGTGACTACTGAAAGTATGGACACGCCTTTGAGAACACAGGGGGTTAAAAGTAAGAACTCTTAGGAGAACTCTCTTTTTTAGTTTCAGTCGTCAGAGAGTGCAGGTTCTCCCCTGCCCAGACATCGGCTGGGTGGGGGAGGGGAAGCTACGCGGCTTTGTTTAGGTAAGCCGAGAGGCTGAGGGTCTAAAACTGAGCTAGCTTCTGTGGACAGAAGAGTGGAAAAAAGTAAAGATGCTTTTGCTCCCCCCCCCTAAGAGAGAAAGAGACAGAGAGCCTGGTGGCACCTGAAAATTTGCCGGCAGAGGAGAAGGAGAAGGGGGGGGAATGTCTAGCGTGGGAGACGGAACACTAGACTGAGATATCAGCTGTCTAGGGAGTTTGAACGTTTAACTCTTTCTAAGAAATGAGGGCTTTTTTAAAAGTATTACTCTTCTTTGATTTGTAGTAGAAGAGAGATAGTCTAGGACCTGAGATATTAGAAGAAAAAATATTTAAGTAGGAAGAGATGATGAAGTAGCTTTTAGCTAGACTTTTCTTATTAGCCATAGACTGAACCAAAATGTCCTGCAATAGAGTGTCCTGCAATAGAGACTGCATTTTAAGGAGATGCAGTAGTGACCCAGGGAGACCTGTTTCAGCTTCGAACAGCACAAGAATAGCGAGAAACGAAGAAAGCTGAAGAGGGAATAGTGATAACCTCTGTCTTCAGGAAGAAGATGAGTCCTGTTTTTAGACCCCTCGGCCCCAGGAGAAAATGGGGGGGACTGTAGTCCCAGGATGAGAAACTGAACTGTTGTATCTTTAAGTCCGTAGCAAAACATCCTTAAAGGAGCCCTATGAGCAGTCTGTCCATGCACGGTGGTGAGAGCACTGTAACATAGAATGGAGAGTGTCACACTAGCAGATTTTTTTTCTAAGCAGTTACCATGTGTAACAAGAAAACACAGGGGGGCAGCTGTGTTTCCTGAGGGGTCTGTAGTGCAAGAGAGACTTCTCTCTCTCTTGATAGTTTGAGTATAGATTACCTAAAGGGTAGTAATTTGATCAGGAATCCCGGGTAAAGTTTCATAACTAGGTGTTATTAAAAATTAGGAAGAAGAGGAGTGTTTTAAAAAGTCTTCATCCTAGATTTAGTTTATGTGTTTTCTGTATTAGTAGTAGTTTAATAAAGTTTTTTTCCTTTGTTATTAAACTTGAGCCTGCTCTACTCTGTTCCTAATAACATCTCACAGCATTTATTTAGAGAAAGTACATTTTTATAGGGACGCTGGCATTGCGCCAGTGTCCAACCATAAGAAAGCACAACCTCAAACAACCCATTTTTGGTGCTAGCCAAGTTTCCTCTTGGAAAATACCACAATAGGAATTTTCTCTTCAAGTACTCTTTTCACCTGAACTTCTAAGTTAATTCGCCCTGACTACACTGACAGGTTGGAGATCTTTTAAACCACATTTGTTATTGAGCCAATTACTATTCAGAACATTTTACTGATTAATACACAATAAAACATAAATAGATGTCCTATTCTACATAAATTGTACAAAGTCTTGAAAGGTGGTGGGGTTTTTTTTGTTTGTTTTGTTTGTTTGTTTGTTTGTTTTTTTTTTTTTTTTTTTTTTTTTTTTTTGTGGTAGCATTGCCTCCCCCAAAATTACAGGCATGTTAAAGTGGAAAGGGAAGGGAGAGGCCCAAGATACTGGATTGTAAATGCCTCTTCCAAGCTGCCAATTCCAAAGCTCTCAGTTAAAACAAACAGATCCCAGTGCACGGAGCATGAATAAAGCCTGCCTTTTATATAAAATATAAGACTTTCTGAGCTTAAACAGCACTAAAGCTCAGGTTTGTTGTCTCCTGGTGAGGCTGACACCACATGCCCTGAGCTGAGACAGCCCCTCACCAAATTGTTGCAGGGAATAACGAAATGTATGGTCATCAGCTCCAACCATATTTTCCTCACAACACCATCAGCAAGCAGATGCTTTATGTAATCAGAAATTCCTGCTTACTAACAGAGAAATCACAATTATGCCGAATTGCCCAACATTTGGGCTTTTTTTCTTTTTTTTTTTTAATTATGGGATGGCTAAAGGAATTTTAAATATGTCATATAAAACTAATGAGTCAGTTTGTCTTCTGTAACTTTGCTAAAAACATTGAAGTCTCCCCAGTCACTATTTCTAGGCCTTTTCTCCTGTCTCATTAAGCCAAGAATTCATATGTGTAACTTGCTTTTAAAAAAAAACTATTTTAATTGTATTTACCCCACATGATAAAATGTCTTTGATTTTTCTGTCACTCATATCAACTCAGCTAGTTTCAGAATTCCTTTGGAGTT
Source organism: Vidua chalybeata (assembly GCF_026979565.1). Classification (NCBI taxonomy): domain Eukaryota; kingdom Metazoa; phylum Chordata; class Aves; order Passeriformes; family Viduidae; genus Vidua; species Vidua chalybeata. The sequence goes on from NC_071532.1 coordinate 37,557,261, forward strand.
CCAAATGCAAAGTGCCACCAGGCACAGAGTAGGTTAATATCAGACATCCTCCTGTACTCTCCAGCTCATTTGGAAGTTGGCCAGTGAGGTGGGAGCCATTGATTTCGGAATGCTGATGTTCTATAGTCTCTTAGGATCAGGAAGTTGGACACCTCCCTGTTCAGGGTGACAAATGTTGAATATTAGAAATACTTAAATGTTGTATAGAACTGTGGTTTGATCCACTAAGGATATGCAAGAATAGAAAAAAACCCCAGTTTATCAGAATTTTATCACTTAGAAAAAGCTGCTTTTTCAAGCATATCTTGAAAAACCCAGGCAAATATGACCCTCAGCATATGACTCTAACCTTCCCCTGGCTCCCCATGAGACACACCAAATTTCAAGGCAATTTAAGCAAGAGTGTGGATTTTAGAGCACTTAAAGTGCCGACCTTTAAACAGAAATAGGTACTCAACCTTGGAGAGCCTGTACTCCCTGATAATTAACAGGAGGATTTTGGTTTTAAATTGTATTGTGGGAATGTAAAAGCTCTTTGTTGATATTATTAAAATTGAATTCCTAAGTTATGTCAGATTTAGATTTTGCTCTTCCAGGTCCTAATGAATAACTTTGCTTAGAATATATCAGAGCAGAGCCCTCTTTAAGGATCTTTACCTCCTATATTCTGGAACTGTCAGAAGACGCACTTCATGGTGTTTCACCAGAAATCATTTGCATTTCCTGAAGAAAATGTTTCCATCATGTTGTTTTTGTTCTCCCACACAGCACAGCTGGTCAGATGTTGCTGCGTGTTGTGGTGCCACCAAGGAGCTCCAGTACAGATCAGGCCCTTACAGTGGTAATATTGCAAAAGAACCTCAACCCCAAACCAGTAAATACAAAAGTATAAGTATAGATAAAAATAAAAATATACAGTGACAGGAAAAACAGAAACTGAAGGAGAATAGTGACAGAGGTAGAAGAATTCAGCTTTTTTTTTTCCTATCTGTGTACCTCAGCATCTTTCCATGGACTCCAGTGCTCTAGTGTCAGAAAGGTTCGCTTATTTAATTGATATTCTAGCAGTAATCATATTTCCTTCCCCTAGTACTATCTACCAAAATATTGCATGTTTTTCAGTCCAGTTTCAAGCCTTCCTGAGAACTGGGGCAAGGTGTTTAGCAATGCTTTTTTTATCCTGCTCAATCTCACAAATCAGAGATAGCCAGCTGGATTCTGTGGTCTTTTCAAGCACATGCTGGTTGTAGTCCAAACTGCAAGTAAAGACTTTAAAACAGTAGGATGGATGTTTTCTCCAGTTCTGGAGACAGACTCACAGCTGGTGTAAGCAGCCATAAAACTTCTTTTCTGTCACCTATTTCTATCTTTTTTTGTTGCTGATTGTTCTGCAATCCCCTCTTCTTGAGGAGAGCACAGTGTGCCTGTATTTAAGATGCTCATGTGAAACCACCGTTTGCATGAATAAACCCAACTTCTTCCTCTGCAATGGATCTTCTGCTTTTGTTGGGCACAGCCCAGCTCTTTCTCACTCCTTCATTTGTCATTCCAGCACTGGTTTATTTTTTCTTGCCTGTCATTTATATGAATGTGGGTGAGTGTGGGCCCACCTCAGAACCTTCTGGCTCCCCAGTAGGTAGCAATATGCCAGGTTGATATGTGTCAAGTATCTGTCATTTCCCTTTGCTTGCAGACCTTCAAGCAGCATCTTTCACTACCTCTGACAGAGGGTTTCTCACAAGCTATCCTGAAAAATTAATATCTAGTTTCTTAGACAGGGGAACTATGACACAGATGTATTAAATAATTCTATAAAGTGCTTTTAGTGTGCCATTTTTGTGAGGGTGTTAATACAACAATCATGGATATAGTCTAGGCTGCTTTGGCTTTTTTTAGAATCTTTGTTGCTTGTTATTCATCATTTTTGTATTTTATTGTAAATTCTGATATCTTTAATGGTTATTGAAGAGGCAAATATGGATTCAGAGTTGCATAGTTAATGCCAAAAGTCTCTGAGTGTGTCTATGTGATGATCATGTGTGCACTCATGTATGTGTGCACTCATGTAAAAAAATCAAATTTCTAATTTGATTTTATCTCCCTCATCCTACTCAATTCAGGGAGTATTTTATCATCAGAAACAGGAACAAACCAGTAGACAGAAAGTGGTGCCTACCTTGTTTTCTCCAGTGAGAATTCACTGTTCCAGAACAAAAGCAGCAAGTTTTCATTCATTAAAGGAAGTAAATATAAACTGAACAAGATACATTTACATTATTTAATTGAAATTATAGACATTAAAACCACAAATAATCAAAGTATAGTTAATGTTTTAAAGTAGTTTATATTATAAATAATTTAACTGAATTCACAGGCAGATTTCTGTATTAAAACTGGCGAGCCTCAGAATCTCAAGTATTTTTTCATAGTTGTTCTGTGCATGTCTTAGAAGATTTCCTTAGCTTGAAAAGAGCTGTGGAAGGAAAACCCTTCAGCCTGTTGGCTTGACATTGGAGACACAAATTTGAATATCACATCAGACAAGCTAACTTCTTACTGGTCTGTCACCCCTGGCAAGTTCTTTGTCTTCTAAAATGTAGGTGTTTTGGGATGTGGAAAATTACCTTGTCTGTACTTTTCACGGCCATGTGGTATTAAAAGACAGTAAAAGTAGACAACTAACAAGGGAACATCTTTACAAGAGGGCAAAGAAGCATTTAGACCTGTGGGAGATGACTCTTTCCCCCTCTCTCTTTTTTTTCTTGCACACACACACACAGCCCAAGACGTGAGTGATCAATGCTCCTGCTGGGCCAGGCTCCTGCTGCAATCACAAGCGAGTTCTAACAAACCAGCCGCTCCCGTGGCCTCCTGCAGCAGCTCCTCAGGACAGGGCGAGCACCTCCGAAAATCACGGCTTGTTTGCATCCTAACTGAACAGCATTAAAGGGGGAAATGGGAATCAGAGCTGCCAGCTACAGTATCTCTGCTAGCAGCTCACCGATAAAGCCCAGTACAGACCTACAGAGCCTCTGGATAAATTGTATTTTCCAAGGGTTAATTAAGCTGTCTTGAGCTTCTGCATGAAGGGGAACAAACTGGCACTTTCAGCGTTTTCTGAAACCTGCTGTCGACATTACAGTCCCTGCTGCTTTTAGCTGTATCGATCCGATGCCTGACCTGTGAAATCCTTGATGGCTGCTAACACTGGAAGCTTACTGGAGCTTTCCAAGGGAGCTTCAGGACAGCTTGTGTAGTCAAGTACAATTACCTGTCCCTCCAGGAGAGCCAATTAGTTCACAAAGAGCTGGAGCAGAACAAATGTTTTGTATGTGATTTAGAATCTTAAAAAAAAAAAAAAAAAAAAAAAAAAAAGCTTTGTTCTGTCTCATTCTTTTGTTTCTAATTTTATGATTATTTTATCAAGGACTACTTGGGCATGAGAAAACAGATTTATAGTTATTATTTTTTAACAGAAAAAAGCCTTATGTGCAATGCAAAAACCAGCCTTGGCCATTTTAAATACCATGGACCTAAAAGTAGAATGCTCACATACTGGATATTTTCAGAGCCTTAGATTAATGTGTTTAAAACCCACAGCATATGTAGATATTTGTGCTGTAATTTTTATAGCACATCTATACATATCTGTACATATAGTTATATACAGATCTCACTTTAAATTCTCAGGTTTGATTTTCTGAAAGTGAAAAGGTAGCAAGTGTTGTACCAAAAAAGCCAACCAAAAACCAGACCATAAGGAGTGGAAATTGAAGAGATCACTATCTATATTATAATCCAGTTAATGCAGTATTTATAACTTTTTAAAATAAAAATTTAAGACATGAAAAAAACCCAAACTAAACTCTGCTACTCCAAACAACCTTACTACTTGACTCAAGCTGTACAGGGCTAACAGAGCAGCATTGGTTCAGGAACAAACTTCTTCAATTAATTTGAACTAATAATTCAAATAAATAAGGACCAAATAATTTAGGTGGTCAGTTACGGTGGACTGATTCCAAAATCTGCAATGTTCTACGTATAAATCAGAATATAGCAAAGGTGGTTGCCATAAGGAAATGTTGGATGTTATCAACTGGTGGTGAGAGATGTCCTGAGGTCAGTGATGATGAGTTTCATAGGTATTGCTCAGCTCCTGACCTGTTGCTGAAAACAAAATCCTTGAGGGTTTGATTTTTGGGTTGTTTTTAATCTTCCTTGAGATGGTAGGGAAAAATTCTCATTGGCTCCCAGTTTAGAGCTCAAGGTTCACTGACATACTCATTACATTTGGATTCCTTCCAATCCTAAGAACTCTTAGTGTTGCTGTTCTGCTGGAGAAATGGAAGGAAGGGGAGTGAGGATGAGACCTTTTCATTTCAAGGTCACTGCTTTGATGGGGTCTGGGTTAGCAGTGACCAAAATTTATTACTGCATGATGACTGTTTTGGTTTGCAGTGTGAAATGAGAGGATGGGTTTGCAGTCCAATTCCTGGCTGAGAATGTTTGTAGTGCAAATCCACTGCTACAGCTGACACTAAGGGACACTGCTTAGCAGTGAGAGCCACAGACCAGGCATGGAATGGGCACTGTAGGGATTTATATCCTAGTTCTTTGTGCTTGTCCTTCCAAAGGAGGCTTGAAACAGTGTGGTTCAGCAGTGGGGAGACATAACTTGCTGTTTCCTTTACTATACAAGTGTGTCCTATAGGGGATTTAGACTTCCATGCTGTCAACTTGGCAGTTTTCACATGTAGGAGAAATAACCCAGGTAGCTGGTCCACTGAGCAGATAACTGTATTTTTTTTTTTCCAGAAAAAACAGTAAAAAATCCTTACCTTTTCTAATCAGAGTAAATTGTCATGTTGGTTGAGATGGAGCATCTTAAAAGTGTCTCATGTTGAGGAACACTGTACTTCCAATATGAAAATGGAAATTGGTTTGACCAAGTGACATTGCATAGAATCTGGGGACTAAGATTTATATATGTGACTGGTTGACCTTCAAGGTGGGACAAGGTGTTCACCGTTTGAAGGGACATTCACTGAGTTCCAGAGATTTCCAAGAAATCTACTGGCAATGATAGAGCAAGATGATCTTGCAAAGGATGTGCTGGTGTGTTCTACAGGTGGGTTTTGATTGAACTGGCAGTTCCCACAACCACACTGAGCCTCTGCTGTGATCAAATGGTTGGGGAAAGAAGGAACCACATAAACAAATTTAGTCTGCCTTCCCCTGGATTGCCAGCATACTCTAAGTGCCAATAAATGCCAGTTCCTCTCTGCATTACAGCTTGTACAGTAACTGTGCTGAGCTATGAAATAATGAATTACTTATTTGGGAAGCTTAGCAAGTCTGAGTGGCATTTCTGTAACCTGGAGCTTCACAATTAGGAAATAAAACAATTTCTTGTACTGTCAGTGGCCTGTAGCCTTGCTTGCTGAGCTGCATGCTGGGCATCCAGAAGAGGAATTGTAAGGGCACGATGCCATATATTTGCTCTGTTGCTGTAATTACTTGGCAATACTGTCAATATTATCTACCTCAGATGATAAAGGATATTACTGTGGAAATCCCGACAATAACATTTAATGAAGCCTTACTCAGTTATTTGCTAAGGAGGCATCATAAATTCTATTACAGCAACCCTTCAGAACAATTCCTTTACTTGGATTTCTCCCTCTCTTCCTTGGTACTTCATAGAAAAGCTCCATGTTGTGGTGGACAGAAGTAAGGAATGAATAAGGAGGAAGTGAGCCCAAGTGCTGCAGCATTCCTTGCAGTGCAGTGATTTTTGTCCTTTGGGTCAAGGTTAAGCACAGAATAGCAGCACTTTCAAACTGACTTGTGAGTAGGAGAAGCTGCAAAGATGATGATTTTGTGAAGGCTCAGCAGACGTGAAGTGTTATTATTACTATCTCTGTGTGTGGGAGGGAAATGTTTCACGTGTTGGTGGTACCAAGGGGAATATTCTCCAGAATAACAATTAGGGTCCAGCCCTGGGGAGGTTTATTTATGCCTCTTCAAGTTTCTGATTCACATCTGCCTTAGAAAAGGACAACTTGTTAAGGAACAAGAAGCAATTGATACCACCAAAAATTTGCACATTTTCACTTGTTAGGGTTTGCTCCCCGATGCCTTCCTGCAGAGCAGTCTCTGATGTCTGGTCTGTGAAAATTGAAGCATCTTACCCAGCCTGGCTGTATGCAGGGACAGAGAAGAGCTGGTGCTATGCCTGGAGAAGCATCAAATACATGTCCAGAAATTATCTCTGTGCCTTCCTGGTGCAAAAAGTTGCCTGTGCCCCACTGAGCTCCAGGAAAATGGCTAAACCAGACTGATTTTATTCAGGAGCAGAGTGCTGAGCCTGAATCCTTTTCCCCTGTGTTGGGAGAGTCACTCAAGAAGATCCTGAATTCCTATGAAAGCGAGGATTTGCTTGTCTACAGCATGTAACTGAAGGATTCTGGTGCTGAGAGGTGCAAAAAGTCAAGTTTGAGTTGGTTGTCTGATGGCCTTTTGGTGTGTGCTCATTCCTACACCAAGTCATGGGAAATCAGCAGGCAGCCTAGCCTGGAGGCTGAGCACTTCATCTTTTGGAGTTGTTCTTTTCTTTCTCTTTCTCCCAGATCTGGTTTCTACCTGTAGGTCATACTTTCTTTTTCTAACATTTAAGCACTTAAGTCAGCTTTTTATTCTTTTACTACCAAAAAGACATGAAAAAGCTCCAACCAAACCTCCTCTTTTTCTCTAATTGCAGCAGCAACTTTGATTTGAATATTTCAGCTGACTGAGGAAATTCAACATGGTGCAGGATAGGTCTCATGAAAGAAAAGTGTCTGTGAGCCACTGTTCAGTGAGCCACTAGAAGGGGTAATGGGGGGATGTACACTTGGTGTACAGTCTTAAATTAAATTTTTAAAGCCTGTGCTGAGCTTAAGTAGTGAGCTAAGCTAGAATGAAAAATCACACTTAAGGTGTAAATGTAATATAAGCCAAAATACTAATTAATTAAACAAATTTTGTTCATCCTTCTGCATTAAAATAGTTTAGGCTTTTCAAGTGCAGAGAATACTTCATTCCACCTATCCACAAAAATCATGTGCTTCATGGCCAGAGAGGTGGTCACATAAAACAACATAAAAAATCCTGTAGCCTACCCATTGCTGCAGCTCTCCAGTGGTCTTCATTAAAAAATGGACTTGGGCAGATTATAACCGTTCTTCAAACATCTCTGAAATATCTCTCTCCACAAAACACTTGGGCTTTAATTGTTTGCAATGCCTGTCTTAAAGTGGACTTTCTAAAAATTAGTTTGGATTTTCCTTTTTGATGCAAGCAAGATTTTTATGTTCTAAAAATAAAAAAAAAAAAAAGCTACAGCTTTGTCAGAAAGGCTGTGTTCGACTTTATGAGCCCTGAAGTAATGGCTCTGCACAAGTGTGTGCAGAAGTCTGTTAGTGACTGTGAAGATATTTGATACTGATTGACTGGGAACTAAAGCATCATTTTCCCTCTCATACCAGCATAAAGATAATATTCTATTTGAACCTCTGATTTTATTGATACATCTCAGCAGCAGGACACTTAGAATTTTATGTCAGAGAATGAAAATGAAATATTTTATGTCACTGAGCACAACAGCCTGGCATGCAGTAGTTAAAATCCAATGAAGTTCCAATCAATCCTGTAGTTACTAAAATACCTAGAATGTTGTGATTTTGTTCTGAGAGGGCTTCCAGGAAAATGTCATAAAGTTAAAATGGTGACTAGTCAGTATTTGTTTTTTTAAAGCTCTAAAATTTCCCAGCCTGCAAAGCTGCTAAATATAGACAAGCAGTTGCATAAAAAGCAGTTTGGAATACAGGATATCCAACTCACTCTTTCTTCAAACAAAAAACTCTGTATTTTGCAAGTATATTTGACCTATTGATATTTAGGCAGACACATTTTTCCCCTTGCTCAACTAGGGCATTGAGTTTTAAAGTCTTTTCTAGAAGTTCTATTAGTCCAGAAAATATTTAACTTGAATAAATCCTCTAAGTGTTGGGGTAATCTTGGAATTTTTTTTAAAGAAAAAAAATGTAAATGTTATTTCAACTTTTTATATGAACTGCCGGTCTTGACAAGTTCTTAACTTCATTATATTGTGCCTCATTAGTACTTTAAAACCTGCTGAAGCTAAACTGCATCTTACTTGCCTATTAGTTCAACCTTAGGCCCATCAGTACAGCATTACCCAATGTCTTGGGAACAATTAAGGCATGCCTTCCCTACCAAACAGTTTCTAAGTGGACAAAACATACTTAACTGTAGAGTTTGTGGCACACAGAATGGAAATGCAGTGAAAACTACTGGGAATATGCATTAATCCTAATGCTGAACAAGTTCCTAATAACTCACTTGAAACTCCTGGGGATATAGTATCAAGTATGTACTCTCTAAATGCTACTAATGAAACATTTACAGTCTATGGTGATAAAAGGGAAATAGAAGAGTCTGCGGCCAGTTAAAGGGCTTCTTGAACAACACCCAGAATGCAAGCGTAAGATGTATGTGATTATTGATCTTTTCAGCAAAAAGACTTTATGAATAATATTCATACCATACCATTAGAAGCTAAAGTAGCCTGGGAATGAAGCATCAGCAGGAGAGCAATTGATGGATTTAGACAGGTCAGACAATGTCATTCTAAAAGCAGCTAATCAATATGGACAAATGTGTCAGAAAGGTGATTTGAAAAATGACTTTATAATAAGGGTAGGAAAAAAAGCCAGGTTCCTTAGGTCCCAATTTTTCCTCCCTCAGAAATGCATATTATTGAAACAAGGTTGTTAACTGTTTCACATTTCCACAAGCAGCAGAAAGAAATGAAACTGAAAACCCACAAAAAAAAGCTACAGCTTCATTCACTGACAAGGAGTAAATAGGCTAACATTGAGGGGATTTCGCCCAGTGTAACTACTGGGGTGTCCCTGCTGCCCAATTTCACAGCTGGGCTGTGCACAATCCCACCTCATTTTGAGTCCTCTTTGATCGGGTAAACTGAGCACCAGGATCTGTGTGGCATTTTGTGGAAAAGGGTTGTTCCAGCACTCCTGAGGAGGCAGAACCTTTCTGAGCTGGATTCTTTTTGGTCTGATAGCTTTGCCTTGCTGGCTTGGGTAGCTTTGTTCTCCTTCAGGTGGTACAAAGTAATCAGAGAGATCCCACTTGGTTTACAGCTGGACCTCAGGAGCTGACTGCCATCCACTGGATGTCGTTCAGCTTTTGTCCATCAGATTAAAAACGCACATCTCATCAAAGTATGATGTTACTGCTCCTGTGGTTCACCATGCCTATCAGCACTGCTTATCAGGGCTTGTTTAATTCTAGACTCACTTGGCTAAACTCTGCTGGCTCCTAACCACAAAGAACACCCAGTGACTAATGCCAAGGGCATTAGGTTAATGTTAAGGTTAATGTTAAGGAGCTGTTCCTACTTCTGACAAAAGCTTCCTGTGTGACCGATTGGACACATAACCAAACCTGTCCTTTGCTGCAATTTCCTCACCAGTAAAATAAGCTGAATAGTGGTTCAGCACTTGAGAAGTTCATACTTATGAAATCCCCTGAGACACTACAATGAAAGGAATAAAATAGCAGGTTTATAAGTGCTTAGAGAATTGTTATTTCCGCTTTTGTCAAAAATATGGCTACCTTTGATTTATTTGAATCTCAAAATGTAGGAAAAATACGTCATTAAAAAGCAATGGATGTGGAAGTTTGGAACAAACTTGTGCGATTTAGTCTCTGCTGTCTCAGAAAGCACTGTTAACTGCATCAGTCCCTCTGAAATTCTTGTTTATCATCTTTCCCTGTGTTACTCCCCTCACTTTGATCCAGTAGTTAAATGTGTCAGCTGAGCGATGATGTTTTCTTTCCCAGAATGTTTTTTTTTCTTTTGAGGCCCATCTGTGACATGTCACCTGAGCAGAAATTTTGGTTTCAACATCCTAAAACCATTGTTCCACATCTGAGCTGACCCTCACTGTTTCCCTTGAAGAGGAAATACTAACTTGGGTGTCATCAGTAACTTCTTGACAGAGTTTTTTATTACCCTTTGAAAACATTCTTATGTCATGACTGTGGATGAATGTGATCAGGATGAACATGGTCCCTTCCATGCCTGCAGAAAGGAGGGCTCTTGGGAAAGGTTGTCCATTGCCACACACTTGACCTTCCAGGGGGGAATGAATAGAGTAATTGTAGCACGGGACCATCTGGAAGCAATTGTAGGCAGGAGGGATAACAAGGAACAGTGCAGTCAGATCCAGTGTGCTTTGGCTTGTGTAGGTACCAGATCAAGAGATGGCAAATACAGTGCAGTGTAAAAAATAATGCAGGGCTGAGAAGTCCAGCTGGGGATTATTGATGAACCAGGACTTTTATAGAGTGCACTGATGAAGAAAAGGATTTTGGGCATTGCAGTGGGGCAGTAAATGAAACTCAGCCAAGACCTAATGTGTGTGGATGCTGATGCCATTGTACTTAAAGAAGTGGAAATTTGCTCAAAGCTTTCCTTTTTCAGCTAGTTATTATTGCTGCTAGTTACTTGTTTACTCAGTTCTGAGTTTTGGTTTAAGGACTGGAAAGATTTACGTGGTGAGATGCAGCTTAAGCATGGCCTTGATTTCACCCTGGAAAGCAGACAGCTCTGGATCTGGGCTGGAGCTAAACCTCGGGGACAGTCCCAGAGCTCATAACTGAAACCTGATCCTTCCCCTCCTGCTTCTCCCTGATGACAGGGTTCAAGAGGTTTGGCATCAAGGTTCCCATTTCTCCTCATATTGTTGGTAATTATTTGAATAACGCAAAATCCCGCAAACGTGAATTATGAGATTGTCAGTTGTTGGTTACATTAGTTCTGTGATCAAGTTCAGAGGAAAAGCCTTTAGAAATACCAGTTTTTCTCCTTGCCTCTGTAGTCCTGCCTCTTTGGCATGGGTGCTCGCAGCAGTTCCCACTAGGAGCAGCAAGTATAGAATGGGGCTTTTTCCGTCCCTGAACACCACTTCAGCAGCACAAGGTCACTGCTGCTTTCCCTCTGGTGTTCCCACCTCAGGAGAATCACATTGCTGAACACCAGTCCCCAGTGTTTAGAGCTACCAAGTCCCCAGTCTTGAAGCTCATCTTTGCTACTGAGAACAAAACCATATTCTCCCCATAACCCACTGACCTCCCATCACCATCTGCAAAACCAGACCTGGAGTCTCTTTACAAATCATTGTAGTATTCCCAGGAACACTGTGTTGTAAAACAACAGTTTGTCTTGAATGCATTTTGATTTTCAAACCAGTTTTATCTTGAAAGCAATCCTGTAAGCCTTATCAAGCAAAGCCCTGGTTCCACTGTAGCCGTTTGCTGAATTAAACAGCTCTAAACATTTAACATTCTAAATGAATTAGGCTGGGAGATGTGAAGAAAGCTGAGCTTTAAGATGAAATGTAGGACAAACTCCAAAGGATGTTTTGCCTGTTTCATTCAGCATTAGTATCTTGCCTATAGGCCTTCCTTTGAAATAATCTGTGAACATGGTTCCCATATAATTAGCTGAGCTGTAAGTTAGGTGTTTAAAAATATTTTTTCAGGTGCTTTTTTGTATTCACGATAGCTTCTCAACACCAAAAATCAATCTCAATCAAAGCTGCTACTGAGTTTATCATAAATTATCATGAAAAGGTTTTCTACTGAGTAGATGGTTAATTACTATCTAATTTGAATAATTTTGCATATTAATGAGAAATGAATGAAAATAATTTTTAGATTTTTAAGTTCAGCTGAGAAACCCATGGAGATAATGGCCCCCTTTTAAGATGCATGTGATCCTCTTAACTAAAGGAGACTGAGAATTTTTTTCATTTACCAACTTGTTTTAAATTGATTAATGGATTAGTGTTTTTGTCATTAATAAACTATATCCAAATGAAAGACAAGTTCATTATTTGACTGTGTGGCCTTATATCTGCTGCCAGGAAGAAAAAAAGTGACTGACTGAAAACTGATTAAGGCTTTGCTTAGGGAGGATGTAGCCTCACACAATCCTTTGTAAATGCCAGAAAGACAGAAACAGTGGGGTTACGCAGAGCCAGTTGGAGTCAGGTAGCAATTCCTGTGCTTTGCTATTTAAAACATGGAAGGGTATCCCAAACAAAACCTCCTTTCTTCTCCTCAGCCCCAACACCTGACTGTGAGTGGGTGAGAGCCCTACCCCTGGAAAATGAGGGTGCTGCCTCAGCCTTTGTGCTCCTGGTGGGCTTCTGGGAAAGTGGGAAGGACCAGAGAAGCCTTGCTGGAAGCTCATCCTGCATTCCTCTGCCTTCACTGCATTCCTCTTCCTTGCACACCAGTTTAAAGGGAATTTAGCCAAATACCAGCTGCCCTGTTGCCTCACTGAATGAAAGCAGTTCAGCATCTGCAGGGAGAGAAGTGAGACTCAAAATATAAATTTGCACAGCAATGGCAGCTTAAGGCCATTGGAAGGGGCACTGTAAATGGAACACATCTGGCCACCCTCCTATATTTTCTGTTGTCCTGTACTGCACCAAAGCCCTTAAGAAGGTGACAGTCTCTTTGCAGAGTACCTGGAACAACATCGCCCTGATCCACAGGGTTGTGTGGTTCTCTGCATGCTGCAGCTGTACAAATAGTAAATATGGATAAAATACACACATCACTGTATGAAACCACATACTTGTTCAGGGATGTGTAGTTAATATTGCACCTATTAGGATTGGGGTTTCTGGGATTCTTCCCTGCTGATTTTCAACCACACAGTGTTTATAATATGAGCAAAAGGAACTTGCAATGGAATTGAAGGGTTGTACATTAAAAACGAGTATACAGTGCACTCATAGAATAAATAATTCATTGCCAGAAGATATCAGTGAAGTCTAAGGACTGGCATTTATATAAATATAACAGACTATCCAGATTTCTAATGGCAAATATTTAAAGACAGGAGGAAAAAATTTTGTAGGGAAATAAACTATCCTGCTTCAAAGTATATGCCAGACATTACTTAACATGGGCTGAGGAGAAAATATGCATGCTCACCCTGGGAGGGGTCTGACTGCTGCTCTGTCTGCAGCAATTGGTGATAATAAATTGGTGTCAATAAAAAATTAGGAAATATTAAATACGCCAGTACCCTTGATCTGCCCAGTCTTACATATTTTTAATTTTTTTTCACTTTGGTAAATGGAAAATAAAAATTACAGAATCACGGAATCAGTTAAATTGGAAAAGACCTCTGAGATCACCAAGTCCAACCTTTGACTGATCACCACCTTGCCAACCAGGCCGTGTGTCATTGTTTCTTGACCACAAGAATTTTATGCATGCATTTCTATGCATTCTGTAATAAATCCTGGGACTTTGTAGGCTGTGATCCTTGCTCCTGTTTGCAAGGCAATGGTGCCAAGTTTGAGGGGAATCTGAACTTTTCTGGGAAGAAGTTTGTTAAAATACAATACTGTGATTGCTGAATTTGCACAAAATAAGAGGTTGAAATTCTCAAAGTGGAACAGGGTATTTAGTACACATTTTTCATTCTGGATAGTGATAAACATGCAGCTAAATCTTTGGAAGGTACAGATTAATGTGAAATGTAACCAAAACTGTAGGAAGGGATTTATAATTTTGGAGTCAGTGCTGATCCCTTCAATGATCCTCTCTTTAACTCCAACTTTATTTTTGAAGCACTTTTAATTGCTGATTCCAGCATCTAAAGTGTTTTGGAGATTGGCAGTTTCTGTGTTGCAAAGACTTCCTCACATCCATTCCCCTCTATCGTGTCTTCCTTTCTTTGACTTTGGGAAGAACTACCATGTACATGGCTCAACCAGCAGTTGGTTGGCTTTGTCTTGGAAGAACCCTAAGGGTAAGCTGTGGACCTTAGGTTGTACCACAAATAAAAGTGGCATGTCAGTGTGTCAGAACACGTGAAAAGTCATAATGGGAACTGTGTATTGGAAGCAGCTGCTTGATTAACACAATTTCTTTAGTATGACAATATTTTCTCAGAACTTGGAATGAGATACCTGTAGAACACAGATGTTGAAATGACCAGTGTGAGAATTCTATAATGATCTCGGTGCTCCTCTTGCTCAGCATCATGGAATGGTGAAACAAAATGCTCTCTTGTGTTTAGAACATCATTGCAATCTGTGCTAGTGCTGATAAAAGAGATCTTAACATTCGTAATTCTTAAGAGTGTGTGGAAACTCCTATATTTTATCAGTATAAAGTGAACAAGCATGTGACTGGCATTATTTTCCAGCATTAAGCCATACATTACAGATATTTGTATTAATATATCTCAAAAAACCAGTTTTCATTCGTACTCTGATTTCAATATTCTGATTTCAGAAGAGATTCTGCCTCATTTCTGACTGCCTGTTTGAGTCAGTAGTTTCATCCCTAGGAACACTTTGTCAATAAAAAATAACCTCTATTTGCAGAGGATCTGCAGGTGTGGTTTGTAAATCTTACCCATGGACTGGATCCATAGGTTAGAAGAAATAATGAAACTGTGAGGTTGGAGGATGTGTTGGCACCTTGAAGTCACCATGCACAGGTCTCCAGAACCTGCCACCAATACTGAAGGATTTAATGAACAATTATTTTCAGATTTTCTGTCTTCTTACATTGTAGAGGAGGCTCCACAGGTTTTACATTTTCTGGTGAGTAAAGTATTTGCCATCATCAGAAGCATCAGCAGAAGGTCAGACTGACTGCATGAGATTGTGTGAATATTTTCGCAGCTTTCATTAGCAAAATTATTTTAATTAGTGAAGACCAAAGTAATTGAAGGAGAAGGTCATTGTATTTGTTTGGGATCAATGCCTCCATCACCAGCCTGGTAGAATAGATTTTTCCAGTTGTGAGGACTAATTCTAAGCTGGTGTAAACCAAGAATAATTCCACAGAGGTAAAATAGAGCCCCTCCACTCTAACACTTGAGTCTTAAACCTGTCTTTAATGGTGAAAAGTGAAGCTTGGGGCCTTTTTATATCTGATCCTTTCCATCTGATCTTTTTGTCTCTCAAATAGTTTTTGGACTAACTTAGATTTACAGGATCATCTGCAAAAGTATAGTAGACTTTTAAGTACATAATGTTGAGATATGTCTGTCCATTATATTCTAAATATTATATAAATACAGGAGGGCACTGACCTTATTCCAGTGTAACTGCCCACCCTGTGACCACAAGCAGGCAGATCATCCTAAGAAGTTGTAGTAAGGGAGAAAGGTATTGCAGGTTCCGTCATGCTACACCTGAAAGTAAATGTTTGCTTATATATTTTTCAAATAACTCGTTATTTTTCCCAAGAAGACCACACATAGGTAGAGCATGAGGAGTAAAGGCAGGCAAAAGTTAAGAGCTCTGTTGGTATTACATTTTCTTGAATTTTGTGATGTTTTCACAAAAAACATCATAGTTCTGTGTACAAATTTCCGGTGCACCTTGTTCTGAACTTCCCTCTTGAGTGGCACAGCTCTAACTTCAGAATCAGCCAGAGAAAAGGTGATATTCCTAGAAGTCAGTGTGAACTTTAAGATCCAAATGCTTCAAACATGACTTGAAATCATCAAGGGCAGAGACCACTCATGAAAATGACCATGAGCCAAGAAGCCAGGCATTTAAAATACAAACACCACGAATAATTTCTGGGCTTGTTCTGTATCATATGAATTCATAGAGTAATGACCAAACTGTGGCACAGCTCCACTGTCACTTCTATTGAGTGTAAATTTATAGTAGTTGCAGTGAAGTCAATAGTATTTCTTTGGACTTACAGAGGTTACTAAATGTCAAATTCTGCTTTCAGGCTGAGAACAAAATAGTTTTAAAGGTATACTGAGAGCATGATCCTAATTTGCTTCAGTAGCCTTTGGCCTCTGTATCACATAGAAACCAAGAAAATTACAGAAACTTCAAGTTTGTGGTCCTTTTAAAGACTGGATGGTTTTTCAGAGGCCATGTGAGGAAGCAGAATGTGTACCAGTTAGGCACTGGCCTGGTTTGAAGGCCTGGTGGATTTGCATGCCCTCATCTGGAACGAGGAGCATTCCCTTGCTCACCTGGAACTGGGTGATCTTCATTTCCTTGAGTAGAACTGCAACCTCAGGGCAGGCAAATCCCTCCCTCTGCTCCCTGCTGTGCCCTCAAGTGCACAGGCTTGACATACTTTAAAATGATAAAAACTTCCTGAACTCCAAACACGGCTCAGCCCAGGGCGAGCTGTTGAGAAGCCGTGGAGATGTTCCGCCTCATTTCAACAATTAGTGGATTATCCTTATGCCATTTGATTATCTTTGTTATAGCCTTGTGCACTTTACTGAAGCCTAATTTCCACTGATTTCAATGGGTAAGAAGTGCTTTTTGTTTTAATGGTAAGTCTGGAATCTGGAATTAACTATGCCAAATGAGGTTGCATATGGAGGTCCAAGTTAATTTCTGTTTAATAGAAATAAATACAGGTGGCTGTCCCTCAGGAAAACAGGGTCTGCAAGGTCATTTGGCTTGCTGAGCCGTGTGGGTGTTTCTGTGCCAAGCCTAGATGGTGGGCACAATTAGAGAAGTTTCAGAAGGGCATTTGGAATTTTTATGTGTGCAGATCAGATAGCCTAAACCAAAATGTCTTGAGAAATGAAAGTCATATAAAGGAATGGAGAGTGTGGGAGGATGTCCCTGCGCCTCTTCAAGTTGAAGTGAGCTGTGCTCTTATGGCCAAAAATGGGGGCTGCTGTTTAAACCATAGGAGTGTATTTTGGGATGAGCCTGCTGAGTAACCCCTACAGCTTTGGTATTCCCTGTGGCACAGGCTTAAATGCTCAGTGAGCATGTGTACACCTCCAGCCCAGCCCTCTGCGGCAATGCCAAGTGGAGAAGGCCCCGTCCGCTGTCCTCTGCTGCCAGGACAGACAGGGCTGGACACTGCCAGAGCTCATGAGCTGGGCTGTCCTGTAGGACACAAGTGGACACCAGCAACAAGGTCCCTCTGGCAACTTCCACATTAGAGCATTCCTTGGACAGCTGTGGCAAAACCAAGGTACCCCACACTAGGTCCTGTACAGGCACAAAGAATGTGGGTGTGTTTTAACACTTGCCTACAGAATGATCCCAGAGCTGGAGCTGCAAAGCTTTGGGCTTCTAACCCCAGCCTAACCCAGGAAGTCCCAGCCAAAAGATCAGCCATTACTAAAGGGACTCAGGATAGTCACTGTACTCCTGAAATGAGGCTGCTTTTTGTGCAAGTTCAGTGACCAATAACATGACTTTGGTGGATGAATTATGTCTTGACACTGGTCCAGGTAAAGCAGCGCAGATGACAGATAGTTTGGCAGAAGGGGTACAGTTAGCATATGAAAGGATATCTATAACATATGGGCATCAGTATATATTTGTGGATTAATACGTAGCTATTTTCCTGAAAAATAGGTTTTTAAATTGTCCTTTCTGCTTAAAATGTCAATGAAGATTTAATTATAAACCCAAACATACCTAATACATATGTAAGAGAGATCCTGGGGAAAAAATGTTAGAGGACACAGGAAGAAATTAAAGCCAAAACTTGTCACTCTAATCATTAACTACAATGGATCAGTGCCAGTTTACACCACCTGAGAATTTGGCCAATATCTATTTAGCACACACTGTCCTACATCTCTTGTGGTGTTTATTTTTAGTCATTAGGATACCTCTGGCAAAATAAGCTCCTGCTTTGTTCCAGGGGCAAGTCTTAAATGAACTTTAATGCTTAATGTCCTTTTTTCAGTTTTCTTCTATTTGTGTATGTAGAACAATCCAGCTATACACAGTAGTCTTGAAACTCTGTATTTTCATGGATTATAGATTTTCTTATATATTTATAGTCTAATTATATAACTAGTTTTGTAAACTTGTACTTCTTAAGTAAGATATTCCAAAAATCAAAATAGTCAACATTAAACACCGCAAGTACAGCTGCAGTTTTAAATATTTTATAATCCAATCAAATAGTTTGAGTAGTAATGCATTTAAATGTTGTTATGGAATCCCCTCTAGACTTTTTAAAATGGTTACTCTGTTCTTGGCTTTGCTATTTATGAAATTCATATGGGATGACATTTTTAATAATAGAGCATTTGACTTACAGAGCAGCAATTCCTGGAGTGTCTCAGTATAATCTATAATTTTCTGACTGAACTTTCAGAGGGACACAAACACATATCACACTTTTATTAATGAACATATACATCTGTTGATGTTGCCATAATTGAAATGACCTTAAGTGAGAAGACCTACATAAGTCATTTAGCATTTTTTTATGATGCTCGGGTGAAGATGCTGTATAGATGCAGCTTTGGGATGCCAAATGATGAGGGGAGGTTTAATTTGGAAAAAGGCACAAAGTAAAGCACAGCCCACATATAATTAGGCAACATCCAGTACTACAGAGTTGGGCAGAATAAAGCTGTCAGGGAGTCTAAATACCTCTCCTCCCTAGAGAGGATGGCACTATCAGGTCAGGGCTGTGCTAAATGCTGGGTAACAGGACGGTATTTGATTGCAGCTGCTTTCACTGTACAGAGGTTGTGGATAAACTGAGGACAACATTTCTGAGAGGCAAAAGTTCCTTGACCTCCTCGATCACAAGTGTGTGTCAGAAGGGCATTTATAAAGCAACAGCCAGAGCTTTGGAAAGGGAAAAACAACCAAACAAAATGGCAAGCACACGCTCCTTTGCAGTTCATCTTAGTCTTTCTTCCACTCAAAGGCATGGACAGAAGCCAAACAATTTCTGCCAAACTGGGGCAGAAAGTTGTGAAAAGACTGGTGGGAGTCAGGACTCCTCTGGGCCCCCACCAGCAGTGCCCAGTTTGCCAGGCATGCTGTGCTGGTGACAGAAGGGAAGGCAGGATGCAGGCCTTTCCAGCCTTTCCCTGCTCTGTGCCTGGAAAACCTGTGGTTTCAGGCAGCTTCCCCTTCCCCAGAGGTTGTGAATTGCCCTTGCTCTGCTCTCGCAGGCTGTCCTTTGCTGGTCCCCACCAGGGCTGCAGAAAGCTGTAGTTTCAGGCAGAGGTGCTGATGGCAGCTTCTCCTTCCCTACAGGTTGTGAATTGCCCTTGCTGTGCTCTCACAGGCTGTGCTGTGCCAGTCCCACCCAGGGCTGCAGTGATCCCAGGCCAGCCCTATGGCTGGATCCAGAACATTCACACAAACCTCCAGAAGGAACATCCTGAGATCCACTGAAATGTAGACAGCGTTCCCAGGGTGGCCTTGTTTTGTTTCTGCCCTTTCTTGAGAATTCTTCATCTACTTAAGTGCATGGAATAATTTTCTAATGATTATGGACAAGCTAGATGCTCACGTGGTGGAAATCAGCAAATGTAGCTGCATGGGCTTCAGAAGTACAAGCTAAGATTGTGCTGCTGATGGTTTTCATTTTCCCTGTGGGAGAATTTGACGTGGAGCTTAGACTAGAAGAACTTCCAAGAAAGAGCCTACAGGTGAAGGGATAGATTCTGCTCCCCTCTGAGTTGTAATTCTTGCTACATGAAATCTCTGGAGCTACTCCAGGTTAACTTGACTGAAAATAAGCCTGGAATCAGGCCCTGTGGTGCTTGAATTACCTCAGACTGTTATTAATTTGAGGAGAGAAAATGAATTCTTGTTAAGGGAAATAAGCAATCTTTATTAATAACAATTAGAGAGGGAAGGCATTAGTTTTTATATATTGGCTTAATTTGGTAAGTAGATCAGTAAAAACCAAATTAATAATTTTACAAACTAGTAAACATTTCTGTAGTTTAACACTAATTGTGTCAAAATGTTTCCTTAAAACTGTGGCTGCTCCCACTGCAGCAGCTACCCCGGCGTTGAGCATCTCTGCTCAGTGTCAGGCTCAGGCTGTGTGTGCCCACCTGGGTCTCTTTCCTGTCATTAAACCCCATCTCTGAAGCACCAATGGAATTCATGGCTAAAAGGGAGTGGTCACACCCTCACCACCATCCGTCCCAGAAGGATCTCACCCCTGCTCTGCTTCCTGCTCTGTTTTCCCAGCTAATCCTTCCCTAATCCTGCTCTGGAGTTTTGGTGGCATCACAGCACAGGGGAAGGAATGGCTGCCATCCAAATGATTGTTTGACACAAGCTAAGTGGAAAAATCACCAGTATCAAATTTCACCAGAAGCATTACACTGATGTCCCAGGATTATTTTGTTCTTCAGAGTCAGAAGGATTGTATGTAATTTTACATGTAATGTTCTTTGAACATATGGTTCATAACATAAAAATCCCTTCATTTTAATTGACACAATAGGCTGGAATAGCTTTTTTTTCCCTTGCCAAAGTACTTGTTATGGTCTGTATCACCTATAATGTGCATTCTGGAAAGCTCCTAACTAGGTATTTGGATGCTGGAATGAAAAAGATTGCTATTTATGAGACCATGAGACTACCTAGTGGGTCAATGATTTGCATTTTAAAAGTTCATTAATATATACTAAAATCATAATAATGCCAGTGCTTCATCAGACCAACCTTCATCACATTCTAGTGAAAAATATCTTTTAATATAAAACAGAGGAGCATAAAAATGTTTGTTTTGTGACCCTCAAGTTGCTCTAATTGAAAGTTTAAAGGACACCGGGCAAAGCATTTTTCTCCCAACAGTGGATAAAATGATCTTTTCCTTCAGTTGTTTTTAAGAATCCACTAGAGGCTTGAAAGTGAAATCTATTTTTTTTATCTATTCCCTTTTTTTTCCTTCATGGACACATTTTGCTTTGCCATTGTAAAGCTGCCTATGAGTGCTCGTCTGCCTGGCATTGATTTTTTTTCTTATTTAGAAATAGCACTACTGTGTATTTGTTTAGGAGAAAATGCACACATATACAGTTTTGTGGGTTTTCACACATTTCACAGAGAAATATAAACTTTCTTCTGACAGCTGAGTAGCAACCCTGTGCTCTGCACCCCATCCAAATTTCACATCGAACAGTTTTACATCTCTGCACCTATCTTCAGTTGAAGTAGCCTTTATTAAGCATAATCAGAAACACCTTTTCCTCTCAGCCCTGTGTTCATTCTGATCCATATTCTTTTCTCTTTTGCAGATAAAATTCAGACTAATAACAATAACAATAATAATAATAATTCATCTGACAGAAGTATTATGTTTTGATTTTTTTTTATGTGTCTTTTTCAGAACCACACCATGGAGGAATTTACTTTAGACTCCCTTTCATCAAAGTTTAATCACAAAGGCATATACAGTTAGGTGAATACCTGCATGACTTGTCTGAAATATAGGTTAATTAAGCAAGCTAAATATACTTTACAGAACAGAACAATAGAGCCAACCGTTCTGCAATTGAATTCAGAAGACTACAAGACAAAAGTGATCATCCCAGCATTTGGAGCGAGTTTCCCCAGCCTGAGCGAACTTTATACAACAGCATAGACTAGCGGCAGGAGGAAAGATTGTAACCAGGGAGCCCTTGCAGAGTGTCTGCGCGGCTGGGACCGCTCAGACCTGAGCTCCAGCCACAGCCCGGTAATCTGGAACCCTTAAACAGCTCCCTTACGGTTTTGTAAAATCCCAGTATAAGTGGTAACTACCTCCATTATCTACCGCGACTTGATGTTAACTAGGTTAAAAAAAGATAGCTCAGCTAGTGAATAATTAACGTGGCAGCACTTACAGAAACTCAAATTAAAAAGGAGGTAGTGGCACTTCCTCTCCTTTTGTTTGATCATGGAGCAGTTATCTTCAATATATTCTTTCTCTTTTTTTTTTTTTTTTTTTTTTTACCGTTTGGTGTTTTCCTGACTATATTGGTGTAGCTGTCACTTTGCGGGATGTGAGATCTGAGGTGGAGAGCTGATAGTAATAATTTTATTCCTTAGTTCAGTTGAATTTCATTTATTTCCACTCATTTTGATTTCTTGGTGGGTTCACTTTGTCAGTGCCCTCAAACCCCCAGGATAAACAGATGAACAGAGCGGGCATTTGCCTGGGGGGAATGGGACTGGCTGCCTCACCTCTAGCTCAGAAGGATGATGCTATTTACCTGTGTTTAATTCAGTGGATTTTCTTTTAAATATCTGCCTAGGAACCAACTCTGCAGGCCAGCAAAGAAACAAAACTCCCACTGATTTCAAGAGAGACCTTTCTCAGTGCCTGAATGCAGCATTTGGCCACAGAAGCTGTAACAAAAGCTTTGTTATCCCTAGTGCAGGAAATCCCAGTCAGATTCCCCCTGGAAATAAAGCAAGGCCACATGTAGGAGCCAATCCCCTTAGCACCCTGTTTTGTAAAAGTCGGCATTCTGGACTTTGGCATTCTGCTTCCCCAGTCCTGTCTACCTTGTACAGTCTTTCACACTTCCAGAGAGTAGATGTAAAATGTGAAGGAAAACTGACAGTCATTTCCCGCACCTTTTCTGCTGTTACTGATGACTAAATGAGATGCAAAACAATGAAAAACCTCAGTGTCAGAAAAGACAAACTTGTCAGATCAAATCACCCTAGGACAGATTCTGAGCAAACCTGCTGGACTTTCCTCCTGCTCCTTAGGTAAACCAGTCTCACACAAAGGCCTGATGTTGTTACCTGATCCACCTCTGGACTTCAGAAGAATGAATTCATTCTGGCCATTAGTAAAATGTGGTATGTCCTTAGTCTGGCCTGAGATGAAGTGATTTCCCTCCAGTGCAGGGAGCTGTGAGGACACTGCTTGTGTGGCACAGGGCACAGCTGAGCTCTGCTGGCCCTGGGAGTGGCCAGTCGTGTTGCTGGAACTGGGAGTGGATGGGAGGTACAGATAAATGTATTTACAGCTCTAAACTCTCTCCAGATTTAACAGCTTGGGCTCTGTCTGGTGCAGTTCAGCAAGTGTTTCACATTGATTTAATTTTGTTGGGTTTTTTCCTGCTAATAGGAGTAGAATCTGACTGCTTTAACTCAAAGGACTGTAACCAATTAGTGATAAATTAGGATCAACTGACAGAACTTCAATTTTTAGAAGTTTACTCTGAATTAAAACAATGGGGAATCTGGCCCAGAAGGTGGGTGGTTGGTCCTGCTAAGCTGTTGGTCTCAGCCTTTCTAAGCTGTGAGGTCAAGACATTAAATTTTGGTCTCTGTGTGACCAGACTGTGCCAAAACAGGCAGTGGTGTCTACAGTCTGACAGGGGGAAAAGCTGTATTTGCAAAGAGAACAAACAGGGAGCCTCTAAAATCTGGATCCCCCAGCAAGTCTGCAGGGAGTTTATGGAATCCTAGAGCTGAGCTGGTGACTTTATTCCGGGAGTGGCCAAGCAGTGCCACTCTGCAAACTCAAACACTCAAAACTCTGGGAGGATGAAAGCTTCAGGGCATAGCCCAGATTGCAGAGAAAAGGAGATGTCCAGAGTGGCTCATGCTGAGGGTTCTCCCCACAATGGGCAGGAGATACCCATTAGCTGATATCTGCCCAGCTTCTCTGCCAGTTCAGGGGGGTAGCATTGGCCCAAATACCTCTTTTGAACAGTCTAGAAGCTGCATGTCACAAAAGAGGCCATGCATGCTCCCTCCTCGCTATTTAGAATGTCACAAGAAGTTTGAGAGATCTTTTCTCATACTTTGCTTTTTTAGCCACTCTGATGCTTTGGGATATGCATTTCTCACACTCTGTAAATGTTGTTTGCAGAACATAAATTTATGGAAAATAATTTATTTAAAGTAAATAAAAGTTCTGTACTTACATGATCAAATACATTTATGTGAGCTTAGTATTCTTTCCTCCAAAAACCTGATCACGATTTGAAAGGTAACTCAGGGAAAAAAAAAAAAAAAAAAAAAAAGTAGAACCTTCTGAATTACAAAGAGAGAAAGAGGGTGAAGAAAATTGAGGGCAAAAGGACCACACAGCCAGGCATTCTGCCATTTGCTATTGCCAGAACTGGCCTGTGACTTTGGATTATATGAGATACTTGAATGGAAGACAAAAAATTGTGTTTGACTATTTAAGGATGACATTAAAGTGAGATTTGCAGCAATCCTTTTGATTAAACTAACATTTTCCCTCCTAGTGTCAGGAACCTTGTAAAAGTTTAGCTGCCTGTGCTGAGCACTGCTGGCTGTGCCACGGCACAGCTGCGTAACCTTGGACATGAGTGATGTGAAAGGAGCCACGTGAAAGGTGCTGTGGGGGCTGCCTGCTCTGGGCTCAGGAGCTGCTTTAAGCTCAGGCCTTGCAGGTGAACCTGTGCTTGGCTGATCCTGGTCCCTGACCTGCTGGCTTCCCTTCTGGATGCATGTGAGCGTTTCTCCAGGAGCTGTCTCAATCACTGAGCTGGTCACTGTCACAGGACCTTTTTTGGGTGCTGGGAGGCTGTGCCTTTGGGAGCAGCCCCCCCTTGCTTCTCCCTGGCACTCAGATCCTATGGTGCTGAGAATCCTTACCTGTGCTAACAGCGCTTTGACTGTCACTTGCTGCAGGGACAGGGCTATGGAATTACTAAAAAGTTCCTAAGAAATTCCTTCCTGAGACAGAGCAGCAGCCCCTCTATACCCTGTGCTGCAGTGCTGAGAGCAGGAGGGACTAGTGCCTCTGTTGCATGAAAAGTATTGAACCTGCCTCTGCCAAGTCTATGGGATGCAGACTCCGAGATGGTGTCCTCAGGTAGGCAGTTTGAGGATAAGAGTCTACTATTTTAAACTGAGGAGTACTGTGATCATGCCTAGAAAGAAAGAAGCAGCCAGAGGGAAAAAAAAAGCATGTAAAAATGTAGAAAGCAGAAGTAAGATAAGGACTGCAGGGTTCATGAAAGGGATATAGGAGAAAAAACTGTAGTATTTTCTGCCCTTCTATCTTTATTTCTGCTTCTTATCAGTCCTAGTTTTGCACACTCTTTTTTTCTTGCCTCTTCTATATCCTTCTCTTCTCTTGCTCCTTCCCTGGCATGATGTGATACACTGTAGCTTAAAATCTTGGCACTCTTTTGAACCGCCAAGTTTAAAATTCTTTGAGTGGCTTTGAGTGGTAATAGCTGAAATATTTCATTTTAGTGAGAGGTTAAATCTAGGTCACCAGTTCCCAAGTACATTTTGAGAGAAAATTAAAAATACTCAGATTTGCTTATTTCTTAGATCACCAACTTGAGCAAAACATGCAGAGTCAGTCTTTGGTGCACCTCTCAGAAGGGAAGTGCAGGAGGAAGGCAGCCGAGGGGGGCTTTTAGTGCCTGTTTGCAACCCTCAATTTCTAGGGCAGGGAGGCTTGGTTGGAACTTCTGTACTTTGGCATGAGTTGCTTTTTTCATGATCCCAGTGTCGGCAAACAAGGTCGTTTTGTGTGTGTGTTTGGTTGTGAGGGATCCCCAGTGAATTCTGAACAGAGAAAGCACTGTAGTTTTGGGTTTTTTCCCTTCCTTTGACTGGCTGTGTGTGCTTCATGGGTTCTGGGAGGTGAGTGAAATCACCTAGACATTAATTCTTTCATCAGTCAGAAAAAATCATCCTGATGATGTCATTTTTTGTCAGGACCAAGGGTTTGTCCACAATGGCTTATGGAATATGACTCTTCCTCCTCTTTTGGGGAATCAGGGACAATCTTCTTATTTTAGAACAGCTTTCCATAGTTTGAAGGAAGAGAATGATTATAAAGGTCTCCTAGTCAGTAGCTTGTGTCAGTGCAGCTTAGCAGAAATTTCAGGGTGGGGTTTTTACTTATTTCCTTTCCTTTACTTGCTTTACTTATTTACCCACCCATGTCTTTAAGTCAATTCATTTTCTCACTATTCAGATGTCAGCCAGGGAGTCACAAATCAATATCTGACCACGTAATTTTTTTGGTGTAGGAAATGAGGCATGTCTAGGGGGTTACAGGAAAAGAATGACAGAAAAGGGCACATTTTGAAGTGAAGTTAACACTCTGGAACTGGACAGATTGACATCAATCAATAGAGCACAAGGAGCTGCTCAACGGCTGTTGCTTAAGCCTCTTCTAGAATGACCATTTCCAGAGGAAGGTCATTGAGTTTCTGTGCTGTTGTGTGTCCCAGTCCTGCCTCATGATACATGCAAACACTTCCCTAAGCAACTTTTCTGCTTCTCAAATTAACTATTGATGAAATGGCTATTGGATTACATTGGTATTTATTACCGCTGTGCTTCCCAGTTACTAGAATCTTGGAAATGATCCTTTCCATACTATCATCCAAGTCATTACTGTGAATAATTAGAAAGCTGGGCTGTACCCTACTGGTAACCTCTTTCCACCTTGAAATAATCCCATTTACTTCCACTGTTTGTTTCTTGCCCTTCAGCCAATTTTCAGTCGGTGTAGGCTGCCAGTTTCCTTCCTATTGTGTGAGTCTGCACCTTAGGCACTAGTCTCCCATATGGAAATGTTTTCAGAAAATAGGAACTACATTTCTTGTAGCCAATCTCCCTTTATCATTACACTCTCATGCTTATATATTCAACATTCTTTTCCTTTCCCTTGTTGGAAATATTTGCCAAACTGTTTCATTGCTGGGTTCCTTTTCGGAGGGCTTGAATTGTCTCTCCATCTTTACCTTGCAAATCACATCCCTGAATAGGGATTCTAAGGCCTTTCTGAAATTGTCCATGGACAGGGAACCCTCAAGATAGCTGTGAAAATTTCATGGGGAGAGGATGAGGTCTCTGGTCTCCATCTTGGTGTAAATCTCTGAAGGGGCACTAGTGTTGCACCACCAGCATTTTTGTGCCATAAATGGGGGGATTTTGATTGTACAGGAAATTTAATTAGATTTAATGCTAATTAAATTCATTTTTTTTCATATTAACACGTTCACAAATATTATTGCATCTCGTTAGATTTCATTCTTCTATCCATACTGAACAATATTCAGTGGTAGTTTCAGATTACAATAAGTTCATTATGAAGATAAGGTGGAATTAGTGTAGGAAGCTCAGCTGGTTGAAGGGGTCTGTGCTTTAATTACTGCAGAGGGTGTGCATATTAATTACAACACAAGTGATATTTACTGTACCTCAGGAACATATGACAGGGTAAAGATACTGACAGCACCAGCTAATAAACTCAGTATGATAATGAGGAGAAAAGACCATAAAAATAGAAGGAAATAAAATTATTCATAAAGTATATTGATCCCAAAGTAAAGACATTAAGCTCTGATGAAGGGCAACAAAAGGGAAGCTCCTCACTTTATCAAACAAATAACCAAAGTAGAGAAATGTTAGCAGAGAGACAGATTGTCATTATCCTGGTCATGTGACCACACTCTAGAGACTACATGTGAGCAGTACAATATAAGATTTTTCTTTTAATAAATCAGCAGAAAGCAAGCCTTTACCTGCAGGATATCAGGTCGCAGTGGTTTTGATGAGTTGGTGGGCTGGCCACGTTGCAAGGTGATGTTTGAAGAGGAGGGATGGGAACAGATAGTTCTTTGGCTGAGGAGCCATCAGCAGCTCCACAAAGAAATAACATGGCTAATTGCTTTGGGCTGTGCTAATTGCTGCTGCGTTTCCGCAGGTTTGTTCTAATCCTAATGTTCAAGCAGTTGTGTTAAATAATTTCTGAGCCACCTTACAGGAAGCCTCCTTTCAACTGGCATTTAAGCAGATACCAAGCATGAAATGCAGTGGATGGATCTGTTGCACATCTCCCAGCTGTGGGGTGAATCCCTTGGTATGGAGTCCAGCTCCCCTGGCTGGACCTGTTAGAGCTCTGTATTTCCCTGCTGGCATTTATACCATGTTCGCTGCTTGGCAGCAGCTCATAGAGAAATGCATCAGGGGTGACCTGTTTGGATGACAAACCCTCAGGGGAGATAGAATGGACTCAGCCAGTTGTTTCTTAGCTTCCTTGGTAGTAGTTGCACACCCCACCTAGGACTTGTGCCAGGACAATCCTGTTCATCTGTCTCCTCTTTAGAAAAAAGCCAAGGCTGTGCAAGTGAGTTGGGGAAAAAAAAAAAAAAAGAAAGTAAATAATTTCTTCCAGATGTAAATAATATCTTCCTTGACATTTCAAACTAAAATGGAAAGGAAGAACCTCATCTTTTACGTGTAGCTACTGCACATGCTGATAACTCTGATGTAATTATTTTGTAATCATTCACTGGTTATTTCAAAAGATTTTGCCCAAATAAAATAGACAGGAGCAGTTCAGTCCTTAGTACCTGGCAGCCTAGGTCAGCATCTGAATAAGACAGGAGCCACACATTGTGAGGAAGTTTTAGTACATATAGCTCTTTTCACTCTAACCATTGTGCTCTACAGTGTGTTTTCCTGTAAGGAATTGTTGCAGGTTGGGTGACAGGAGGTGAAGCTGGCAAGCAAAGCCATCTTTGCTCCAGCCTTCATCTCTAAAGACCTGTGTTCAATCCCATTTACTGAGAGCTGCACACGTCCCAGGTCTGTGTCATCACAGCCTTGGCAAGTGTGTGTTACCTGTCACAGAGTTCTTCAGCCTGGGCACATGTGTCAGTCTTGGCTTAATAAAGACACCTGCCTTGAAACAGCCCCTTCTGGTCAGGATCTCTGGACTCCACTGAAGCTTGAAGTGGATCCCCATTTCATTCAAATGATCATCCCACTTGTTGGGACACTGGTTGGATTTTTTTTTTTTAATTTTATTTCTTCTTTCCATCCTACAATTAAGAATCAACAATTTTTTCTCTCTTAATTCTTGACAGGTCAAGGAAATTATGTAACACTTTTATTTTTGGTACACTGGTTAGCATTAAATCCAACAGAACAAATGAAAAAACTCTATTGTCAGTGGTATTGCCATAGTGCCCCTATGTTGAATGTTTCTTTCCATCTTCTGTAGTTTAGTTTACTAACTAGTGTGAAAGATCCTAAATTTCCCACCCTGTCTGTTGTTTGTTCTGTATTAATTCAGCTTGCTTTGTGTTTATCCCCCTGACTGGTACACTGTAAAGACCTAAATTACAACTTTTTAACTGTTTCTTTTTTTAAAGTCATATACTGATTTTATGCATTAGGCAAACTCAACTGCACTTTAAATATTTAAGGCACTTAAATCTATAAAACAGATTGAAAGTACTGCATGAACAGTTGGTGTCTTGACATTTCAGGTGCTTTAATCTAGAGCCAGGAAGCTCAAGAATATGCAAACCAGAAAAAAATGATAACAAAAGTATATGACCAGTTTCAAAGCTTCAAAAAGGTCTGGTTTGTATCTGATAAAGTTTTGGATGGTTTTGGCTTTATTTTCTTTAGTGAATTTGCCTACTCCTGGTTGTAATTCAGTGAGTAAAAGACTAATGACTTTCCAGTGGCTTCTGGGAAATGTGTTAATGCTCTTTGTTCCTACCCAACTTTGGGAGCAATAAGACCCCTGCTAATCTGGGCACATGTGCTCCTGTGTTTGACAGAAGGATTGAGGTTTCCTTTACTCTCTCACCCTCAGAGATGGTCTATCCAGGATTAGGACTGAAGCAGATTTGAGGACATTGGGGAAGCATATGTTCTTTCTGTGCATGCTTCACATATCTTTAAATTTCACAGTTTCTGGGCTCTGATTCAGTGTCTTTCAGTGATGCATTTATCAACAGATTTTTAAAAGACGAAAAAAATACAGAAAAGTTAACCTCTATCCTTAGTTCATTGTGCAGTTGCTACTTGTGAGGAACAACAAGGAATAAAAAGCAAGACAGTGATGTCTTGATGTTTTTGATGAGATGAACATGCAGAATTGCTGATCTAAATGCTGATACTTAATGACTGATTGGGAAAATTTCATTAAAACCAGAATTTTAAGCCTCTCCTTTAGTATCTCACTGTAAATTTATTGTCTTTGCTGGAGACAGTCTTCACTCATCCCTTTTGGATGGTTAAGCCTGTGAAGTCATGCACATGTTAAGTAAAGGCACTTACAGTGCAAACATTTAGGTGCTTCCCTAAACCATAGTCTTAACCTAGGAGAAATTTTAAGATAAACTTGTGTATTCAATTGGCTTCAAGCTGAGCACTGGGCTGGCCTGTGTTTATGTGTCAGGGCTGAGAATAAGCTCTGTTTTGGCCATGTAGAACATAACAGGATTTCCAGGATCAGAAGGAACTAGGATTAGTGCAACAGTCAGCTCAGGTTTATTCTAGAGAGCTTGCAAAGTAGGGCACAAAAAGGTGTTATGCATGCATCATATTTAGTCTTTCAAGGTCTTTTACAGGGTGCTGTGTAAGGACGTCATATAGAATTGGAATCACTTCAGGATAGATCCTGCTCCAAGTTTAACACCTGTTGAAAAGGAGGAACCCAAGCACAAGAATAAGCTGGCCTAAATGGCCTTCCTTGAATCCTTTGCCATTCTCTCCTCCCATATAAGACCCCACTAATTACTTTCTGTGCGAGTTGACATGATGCTAAATAATTTTGGCTAATCAGTGTTCCATAATATTGTGAGGAATTCCAGAGCTAACCCAACTGAGTACTTGGCAAATATAACGAAGTGGTCCACACTGAAATTTGGGTTCTTGGGTGTGCTTTTCCATTTTGAGTCTGTTCAGTCAATTGGGTTTCTGTTCTCCACTTACTTTTCATTTGTAAATAATGCAAAAATTTACCAGGCTGCCTTGATGCAAAGAAACACTTTGGTTGGACTCAGTCCTTGCTTTTCTCTTAAATGCCCTCTTAGATGAATAAACAGAATATTGTGAAAATACTGAGAATCTTTCTTAGCCTCTTATTTGGTTAGTCAACAGTTATTTGTCAGCTTTCTGGCTTTTTTTTTTTTTTTTTTCACAGAAAAGGCAGGATGTCTTTGTTGTTAGTAATGTATCTCTGATTTGTAAAATACAATTGCCTTTAAAGACATTTGAGTACACAGATACACAAACTTAGCTTCTACTGAAATGGAATGTAAGCACTTTCCTCCTAAGTGAATTTAGTGCTGAAGAGGACTGAGCAAAGTATGGAAAAAATCCTCACAAATATTTCCCATATGAAAACAGAACTGCAACTGAAATATTCCGTGACCTTGTCATGTTTGCTTTACCTGAACAATAAGAGGTCAAATTGTCAAATCACATTAACACAGATCCTCACAAATACAGAATTTTATGCTTGTATTTCTACATATTCACAGGGAAGGAAATTCCTCCTTGTGCTGAAGGGGTAGCAGTGTTCAGGCATCACCCATCACCCCTGCTGGCCCTACCCCAGATTATACAGCAGGTTTGTGCTGTATGTGTTTCACCCTACATGACCTACACAACCCAGCCCAAAGTGAGATTTCTCCTTTTCCTACAAGCTGTCTCCTTGCTTCCCGTGCCTTGCCAGGGTTGCTCCATTGTTCACAGAGCTGGTGTTTGGCTCTTGTCTAGACCAATGTTCGCTCATCACAATACCCCTGTCAACACCGTGCTCTGGATGTGTGAGCTGCACTGCATTACTGTTGTCAAATGGCTCTGCTGTCATGTAGTGTTTAAATGTAAAAGATATAGGTGACGAAGGGAAGCTGCAGATTTGTGCTGAAAATCTGGATTTTAAGTTGTCTGCGGCACACAAGCTGAAAAGCTGAGACAGTTTTACAATAAATGTAAGCAGTTTAAGCAAGCTTGTAGCTATCAAGATGTGGATGTATGTTTTCCCCTCTGAAATGTGCTGCCTTTCAAGAACACAAGTGTGGCATTTAGGTGACACCATATTGCTCATCTGTGTGCCCTTTCCAGGGATGACTCTGCTTCTGTCTCTTCCTGTCTGCACACCCTGCAACTCTGAGGGTCTTCTATGACCCTGCCACAGGCTACAAGACCAAGGAGCTGCAGAGGAGTTGAATCTGTGAGTAACAGAGGAAAAGATGCCAATGAATAAAATACAGTGCACTCTTTCACTTCCATCAGTTTCCTTTCAGGTCTGTTTGGGGTATTTTTCCTATGTGCTAGAAGTGCTTTATTTTTGATGAATTTTCCCTGGTGCTACTTGCCTACCTGCTTCTTTTTTATTTTCTGGTTTGGTCCAATATTCATTCATGTTCATAGTCTCCTCCCAGACTACATTATGGGTGAACTTTCTAAAATCCAATTTTTGAGAATAATTCTGAGTTACTGACTAAATCAGAAACAACAACAAAAAAAAAGTCAGAAATAAGAGGAAAAGCTGCTTTCCTTCCTCTTTCTCCGTTACACCTCAGAGGGAACCGGTGTCAGAAGATATTGGGGTTTTTTTGTTGCCCTAAATTGGAGCACAGACCCTGGCCACATTCAGAGAAGTAAATATCTCTTGGTCTATGTAGTTCTTGGCAGATTTAACTGCAAATGCAGCTTGATTGAAAACCAGGTAAAGTTCCTTGTGTGGACACTGCCTGTCTATCTGTGGGTCCCTATATTCCTTCAGAAAACACTACCTTTCCTTATAAAAAAGACCCCAAAACCAAAAACCCCAAAACAAAAAAGCATTGTACAGCCCCCCCACACCCCATTTACAATTAGTCATTACCTACTGTTGCTTGCAATTTGTTGGCAGATCAAGCTACAATTTGTTGCATTATAACAGATCAATTTCTGCAATTCATTACAGAACTGAGCCAAAACAAAATAACTTTTTCTCTCCTTCCCCCACTTCCCCTACCCGTAGTGCTGCAGCCTCTGGTTAGCTGAGATCCTTGGTCTTTTTTTGGAAAGGAGCAGATGGAAGGCAAAAGAGGGATTGGAAAAATGAGCCTTGCTCACTGCAATGCCCTCTAATGTGTGTGTTAATGTGAGATCAGTCCCCGTCCCTGGAGCAAGCTCCTGTACAGTCCTGAAGGAACATTTCAATCCCTGAATCCTTTACAAAATACATTGCTCAAACTTGTCCTTACACTGTAACCATTACAGCCTGCCAAAGATTTGCCAAAGTCAGGGGTGGGACTGCTGTTTTGTGGGAGCTGCCTTTCAGCTTTCCTTTGCTTAGGAGGGTGGCAGGGGCCTGACAGTTGTTTTTCTCTTAGGAAACTGTAGTCACCCTTGCATTACCTCCAAGAATGCTTAATTAAATAGCACTAATGTTATTACATGAAAACTAGGATAGAAGAATTTTTTTTGTTCTGATTACATTTTTTAGCTTTTGTCATCTGACTTGGTAAGTCCAGCTTCAGTGGAAAAGTAGCACAGTGACATTTTCAAAACACACAGTCCCTCGAACCTGGAAGCTAACCCAGACAAGAAAGCTCAGCTTGATTCCAACACTGCTTTGTGATGTGTACTCCTCTTTTTCAAGAGCTGGGCGGCAACAGCTGCTAAATCCAGAGAAAGGGACAGGGGGGAAAGGTTGCTGTTATATGGAGTTTAGTTGTACAAAAATCAGATGTTTTCATGGATTTTATAAATGAACACACTTGGCATTCCAGGGCATCCTGTGCTTGTTGCTTGTTCTACCTTCACTAATTTTGCATAGCGAGGAGCAACCACCAGATTATTTGCTCTCCTTTTTCCTCAAATCCCTGAAGCACTCAAATCTGTTGATGCTTAGAGCCATCAGATCCTGCAGGGCTCACTGAGCAGATATGGGACAGCTTCTTGCAGGAAGCCCTCAGCTTCCCAAAGAAGGGAGGAAAACCAGCCAACCTCTGTGTTAGAA
Organism: Vidua chalybeata; assembly: GCF_026979565.1. Lineage (NCBI taxonomy): Eukaryota > Metazoa > Chordata > Aves > Passeriformes > Viduidae > Vidua > Vidua chalybeata. The sequence goes on from NC_071532.1 coordinate 37,590,876, forward strand.
AATCACATCCTTTGTGGGGCAAGGTTTGTGGAAGTGCTGACACATTAGCATCTGAATAGAGCAGGCAGCTTTTGGAACAAGTGCAGGGAGCTGAGGATAACAAATTCCCTTGGGGTTACTGCCAGAGATGGGGACAGCTAGGAAGTCAAAGAGGGTCACTGTAGAAATACCTGGTCACTGGCTGCTTCTTGCCAGTCTTGTCCCACTTGTGACTCCAGTCCCCCATGAAAATTTGCTTTCCCCAGGTATTTCAGTCTTTGAATACAACGACACACAGGTAGGGGTGCTGAACCAGAACAGAGAGAGAGGAATCTCCTCTCTCAACAGGCTAGAAAACCCCCTCATCTCCCCCAAATCTTTTGCTTCAAACATGCATTGACACATATTTTGCCCAGCAAGTTATCCAGAAAACTTCAGGATCCTTAAAAGTCCCCTTTTTTATTGCTAATATTTCTGCAGATCTTTTTGAGGAAAAAAATTTGAAGCTGGTATTTGTGGCAAATAACATCAAGATTCTGACTGTAGTCTCTAACACAGACATTGAGATGATGACAGACTGTTTTTATGCACCTTTAATCCCAGCTGAGACAGGGACTTTTTATTATATTTTAAGGAGTAATATAAGACATTATAATTGTGCTCTTGCCCTTTAAGGAAGCTGTACTCAGAAAGTGCCTATGCATATTGAAGAGTTGTATGGATTTCAACATATTATTGTGTTTATCATCATTTAACAGTGCTGTTCTGGTAATGAAGCTGAACTTCTGAATTCCAAAACTGAGCCGAAAATTCTGAAATCTGAAATGCACTCCATAGAAACTGTCTTGGATATGTGCAGAAATTCAGAGATACAGATGGGAACTGAGGCTTTATCAAATTATTTGGCTTTCATTAGAGCTGAATAAATAGTAACACATGAAACCTAATTCTATCCAATTTCTTTGTTCTGGCAAATTACTACCTACGTCTGTAGCTTTTCTAGTTCCTGTGTTCCTAGAGCGGCAAGTGCTTTTTCCCTTTGGAGCACTTTGTTTAAGGATTTAACCCCTCTATTCCCTGTTTCCATCCCCTCAACAATACACAGACATTTCAAAAGAAGTACATTTGGAAGCAAGTATTTTCTGAATCAGCTTGGAATACAACTCCAGAACAAATTGTCTTTTTGGGGTTTCTATACTTTTGGCATTCTTCACTTTCTGTAGCACGCTAGTAAAAGGAAGGTGTCTTTTCATTTGAACAGAACAGTTGTAGCATGATATGGCATATTCCCAGCATTTCCATAACAGGCCAGGCATTAATATTTGCACACTGGTTGCTGATGTGCAGGTGAACCCCAGGCCTTGCCTGTCAGTCCTGAGGGGAATCGATTCCCTGCCCTGAAATGCCGGTGCTGCTCTGCAAAGAGCAGCCCCGGACACAGACAACTACAGAAAATATCCCTAATGTTAAATACAGTATAAAGAATCTGGTTTTCCCCCTCTTATTATTCCTATTGTTTTACTTTCAGCCCTCTTGCTAGTGGCTGCCTTTGTGGCACTTCAGCTGTGATTAGATGGGCGGGCAGGCAGCTTCCTCTAGAGCTGAAGCCAGCTGGGGAAAAAGACTGGCAAAGCCTCAACTCCTCGTCTACCCAGTGCCTCCACAGTGGAGTTTATTATCTCCATAGCTCTGTGACATGCCCAGCCTGTGTGAGCCAGGGCTCAGAGCACAAGTCAATATTCAGAAGGCAGAGCTCCCTTATCACTGCTCTGGTGCTATCCTTATTTTGATGTAGTCATAACCTAAAAAACTGCCTAATATCCAAGAGGCTGGGGGGAAGGGAGGAGGAGAGGCAGAGAGAGAGGGTCATCCACTTCTAATGCTGGAAACCCTGTGATAATCTGTTCCATGCATTCAAATGAAAATATGACTTCTTGGCAGAGAATAGCATTATAATGTAAAATCCCGTATGCTGTTATACAGTATGTTGCAATCTGTTTTACTGCTGCCTCTATTCTAACGAGTGAATACTGCCAATAAAGCAATTGAAGATAACACTAATTGCTTATTTCTGTGATCCATAATTTTTATGACTGCCTTACAGCTCTTTAGTCAAATAGATGTTTTTTGGCCTCTCAGATCTAGAACTCGTGTACTGTAGCGATTGAGGCTGAAAATCTGCATGCTGGCCTGAGAGGTTTTTCTAAGCTGATGAATAGCGTGTGTGTGAGAGGGAAATAATTGAAAAGTGTTAAAGAAAATAGAAGTCTTAAATCAGTCATAACAGGTCATAGCACTGGATTCCGTCGATATTTTTTAATATAAATTGGGCTGTTTCTCTATGCCTCTTGCTTCTCCAGGATTGTCTTTGCTGTGGAATAATCAGACACTGGTTTTCAAAAATAAAACTCCCTTAAGCTTTTCAGAGCAGCAGTGGCTGCCTGGTGGTGTTCCAATCACCTCTGTGTCTCCAAGAGACAGAAATGACCCCACTGATGTCTGAGGGTAGTCAAGTCCTAGATTGGCAGCTTCAAATCTGGGCTGGTTTTGTGAATGA
>NC_071532.1:39766636-39819973 GCF_026979565.1 Vidua chalybeata
AGAAGAAGAGCGAAGCCGCAAAGAAGCGGGTGTGTGCGGAGCTCGCAGACTGCTGGAGGACGGTGGCTGCCACTCTCTTGGCTCTTGAATTCACTCTTGGCATGCGAATGGAAGGCGTTCCAGGACAACTTGCCTGGGTTTGCACTTAGTCCTGATGCGTCCCTCTTTGGAAATTCTTGCTGCTCCCCGAGGCTCCGAGATGCACAGAACACCATGGCAGCTGCAGAAAAGAAAGGCAGCAGTGAGTTTGTCTAGAAACAAGAACATAGGCAGCTGACTGTGTTTGGCAAGGAGCAGCAGCTGGACTTTTGCAATTGTCTTCACTGCGCACAGAAGCACGCTGCTCTGCTGCTTCTTTCTTCTCATCCAGGGAATTGCACACTACTGAAGCTGAGCCAGGCTATTCAGCTCTGCTGTTTTTCAGCATCTCAGCTCCCCTAATGCCCTGTGGCAGCTCTCGAGGTGTTTTGCTTTTGCCAGGCTGGAATGTGCCTGCTACGACAAAGAGCTGGGCAGGAGCTGGCGGAGAGGACGGCCATCTGCCAGCAGTTTGCAGCTTGCCCAGAAAAGAGCAGTGTCCAAGAATGTGCAGCAAATATAATTTCTTGGCAAGTTCGGGGGAAGTGAGCACTGCTGGTACACTTTCTCCGTGAGAAATGGAGTGGAAAATCTTTTCGCTAAGATGTAGACGACCAGAGAGGCAGCATACGGAGCTCCGCAGCTGGCCGAAGGGAAGTGCCGCTTCCCGGCGTCTTTCGGCAGAAGCGGCTCTTCTAAGCGCACCGCTGCCGCTCTCTCATCCGTGCGCGAAGTAGCCGCTTCTTCGCCTCCGGCAGCCAGAGATCGCGGTAGCTCGCTAGAGACGAAGAGCGAAGCCGCAAAGAAGCGGGCTTGTGTGCGGAGCTCGCAGACTGCTGGAGGACGGTGGCTGCCACTCTTGGCTCTTGAATTCACTCTTGGCATGCGAATGGAAGGCGTTCCAGGACAACTTGCCTGGGTTTGCACTTAGTCCTGATGCGTCCCTCTTTGGAAATTCTTGCTGCTCCCCTGAGGCTCCGAGATGCACAGAACACCATGGCAGCTGCTGAAAAGAAAGGCAGCAGTGAGTTTGTCAAGAATCAAGAATATAGGCAGCTGACTGTGTTTGGCAAGGAGCAGCTGCTGGACTTTTGCAATTGTCTTCACTGCGCACAGAAGCCCTCTGCTCTGCTGCTTCTTTCTTCTCATCCAGGGAATTGCACACTACTGAAGCTGAGCCAGGCTATTCAGCTCTGCTGTTTTTCAGCATCTCAGCTCCCCTAATGCCCTGTGGCAGCTCTCGAGGTGTTTTGCTTTTGCCAGGCTGGAATGTGCCTGCTACGACAAAGAGCTGGGCAGGAGCTGGCAGAGAGGACGGCCATCTGCCAGCAGTTTGCAGCTTGCCCAGAAAAGAGCAGTGTCCTTGGAATGTGCAGCAAATCCAATTTCTTGGCAAGTTCGGGGGAAGTGAGCACTGCTGGTACACTTTCTCCGTGAGAAATGGAGTGGAAAATCTTTTCGCTAAGATGTAGACGACCAGAGAGGCAGCATACGGAGCTCCGCAGCTGGCCGAAGGGAAGTGCCGCTTCCCGGCGTCTTTCGGCAGAAGCGGCTCTTCTAAGCGCACCGCTGCCGCTCCACTCATCCGTGCGCGAAGTAGCCGCTTCTTCGCCTCCGGCAGCCAGAGATCGCGGTAGCTCGCTAGAGGACGAAGAGCGAAGCCGCAAAGAAGCGGGCTTGTGTGCGGAGCTCGCAGACTGCTGGAGGACGGTGGCTGCCACTCTCTTGGCTCTTGAATTCACTCTTGGCATGCGAATGGAAGGCGTTCCAGGACAACTTGCCTGGGTTTGCACTTAGTCCTGATGCGTCCCTCTTTGGAAATTCTTGCTGCTCCCCGAGGCTCCGAGATGCACAGAACACCATGGCAGCTGCAGAAAAGAAAGGCAGCAGTGAGTTTGTCAAGAATCAAGAATATAGGCAGCTGACTGTGTTTGGCAAGGAGCAGCAGCTGGACTTTTGCAATTGCCTTCACTGCGCACAGAAGCACGCTGCTCTGCTGCTTCTTTCTTCTCATCCAGGGAATTGCACACTACTGAAGCTGAGCCAGGCTATTCAGCTCTGCTGTTTTTCAGCATCTCAGCTCCCCTAATGCCCTGTGGCAGCTCTCGAGGTGTTTTGCTTTTGCCAGGCTGGAATGTGCCTGCTACGACAAAGAGCTGGGCAGGAGCTGGCAGAGAGGACGGCCATCTGCCAGCTGTTTGCAGCTTGCCCAGAAAAGAGCAGTGTCCCTGGAATGTGCAGCAAATCCAATTTCTTGGCAAGTTCGGGGGAAGTGAGCACTGCTGGTACACTTTCTCCGTGAGAAATGGAGTGGAAAATCTTTTCGCTAAGATGTAGACGACCAGAGAGGCAGGCAGAATACGGAGCTCCGCAGCTGGCCGAAGGGAAGTGCCGCTTCCCGGCGTCTTTCGGCAGAAGCGGCTCTTCTAAGCGCACCGCTGCCGCTCCACTCATCCGTGCGCGAAGTAGCCGCTTCTTCGCCTCCGGCAGCCAGAGATCGCGGTAGCTCGCTAGAGACGAAGAGCGAAGCCGCAAAGAAGCGGGCTTGTGTGCGGAGCTCGCAGACTGCTGGAGGACAGTGGCTGCCACTCTTGGCTCTTGAATTCACTCTTGGCATGCGAATGGAAGGCGTTCCAGGACAACTTGCCTGGGTTTGCACTTAGTCCTGATGCGTCCCTCTTTGGAAATTCTTGCTGCTCCCCTGAGGCTCCGAGATGCACAGAACACCATGGCAGCTGCTGAAAAGAAAGGCAGCAGTGAGTTTGTCAAGAAACAAGAACATAGGCAGCTGACTGTGTTTGGCAAGGAGCAGCAGCTGGACTTTTGCAATTGCCTTCACTGCGCACAGAAGCACGCTGCTCTGCTGCTTCTTTCTTCTCATCCAGGGAATTGCACACTACTGAAGCTGAGCCAGGCTATTCAGCTCTGCTGTTTTTCAGCATCTCAGCTCCCCTAATGCCCTGTGGCAGCTCTCGAGGTGTTTTGCTTTTGCCAGGCTGGAATGTGCCTGCTACGACAAAGAGCTGGGCAGGAGCTGGCAGAGAGGACGGCCATCTGCCAGCTGTTTGCAGCTTGCCCAGAAATGAGCAGTGTCCCTGGAATGTGCAGCAAATCCAATTTCTTGGCAAGTTCGGGGGAAGTGAGCACTGCTGGTACACTTTCTCCGTGAGAAATGGAGTGGAAAATCTTTTCGCTAAGATGTAGACGACCAGAGAGGCAGCATACGGAGCTCCGCAGCTGGCCGAAGGGAAGTGCCGCTTCCCGGCGTCTTTCGGCAGAAGCGGCTCTTCTAAGCGCACCGCTGCCGCTCTACTCATCCGTGCGCGAAGTAGCCGCTTCTTCGCCTCCGGCAGCCAGAGATCGCGGTAGCTCGCTAGAGACGAAGAGCGAAGCCGCAAAGAAGCGGGCTTGTGTGCGGAGCTCGCAGACTGCTGGAGGACGGTGGCTGCCACTCTTGGCTCTTGAATTCACTCTTGGCATGCGAATGGAAGGCGTTCCAGGACAACTTGCCTGGGTTTGCACTTAGTCCTGATGCGTCCCTCTTTGGAAATTCTTGCTGCTCCCCTGAGGCTCCGAGATGCACAGAACACCATGGCAGCTGCTGAAAAGAAAGGGCAGCAGTGAGTTTGTCAAGAAACAAGAACATAGGCAGCTGACTGTGTTTGGCAAGGAGCAGCAGCTGGACTTTTGCAATTGTCTTCACTGCGCACAGAAGCACGCTGCTCTGCTGCTTCTTTCTTCTCATCCAGGGAATTGCACACTACTGAAGCTGAGCCAGGCTATTCAGCTCTGCTGTTTTTCAGCATCTCAGCTGCCCTAATGCCCTGTGGCAGCTCTCGAGGTGTTTTGCTTTTGCCAGGCTGGAATGTGCCTGCTACGACAAAGAGCTGGGCAGGAGCTGGCGGAGAGGACGGCCATCTGCCAGCTGTTTGCAGCTTGCCCAGAAAAGAGCAGTGTCCTTGGAATGTGCAGCAAATATAATTTCTTGGCAAGTTCGGGGGAAGTGAGCACTGCTGGTACACTTTCTCCGTGAGAAATGGAGTGGAAAATCTTTTCGCTAAGATGTAGACGACCAGAGAGGCAGCATACGGAGCTCCGCAGCTGGCCGAAGGGAAGTGCCGCTTCCCGGCGTCTTTCGGCAGAAGCGGCTCTTCTAAGCGCACCGCTGCCGCTCCACTCATCCGTGCGCGAAGTAGCCGCTTCTTCGCCTCCGGCAGCCAGAGATCGCGGTAGCTCGCTAGAGACGAAGAGCGAAGCCGCAAAGAAGCGGGCTTGTGTGCGGAGCTCGCAGACTGCTGGAGGACGGTGGCTGCCACTCTTGGCTCTTGAATTCACTCTTGGCATGCGAATGGAAGGCGTTCCAGGACAACTTGCCTGGGTTTGCACTTAGTCCTGATGCGTCCCTCTTTGGAAATTCTTGCTGCTCCCCTGAGGCTCCGAGATGCACAGAACACCATGGCAGCTGCTGAAAAGAAAGGCAGCAGTGAGTTTGTCAAGAAACAAGAACATAGGCAGCTGACTGTGTTTGGCAAGGAGCAGCTGCTGGACTTTTGCAATTGTCTTCACTGCGCACAGAAGCACGCTGCTCTGCTGCTTCTTTCTTCTCATCCAGGGAATTGCACACTACTGAAGCTGAGCCAGGCTATTCAGCTCTGCTGTTTTTCAGCATCTCAGCTGCCCTAATGCCCTGTGGCAGCTCTCGAGGTGTTTTGCTTTTGCCAGGCTGGAATGTGCCTGCTACGACAAAGAGCTGGGCAGGAGCTGGCGGAGAGGACGGCCATCTGCCAGCAGTTTGCAGCTTGCCCAGAAAAGAGCAGTGTCCTTGGAATGTGCAGCAAATCCAATTTCTTGGCAAGTTCGGGGGAAGTGAGCACTGCTGGTACACTTTCTCCGTGAGAAATGGAGTGGAAAATCTTTTCGCTAAGATGTAGACGACCAGAGAGGCAGCATACGGAGCTCCGCAGCTGGCCGAAGGGAAGTGCCGCTTCCCGGCGTCTTTCGGCAGAAGCGGCTCTTCTAAGCGCACCGCTGCCGCTCACTCATCCGTGCGCGAAGTAGCCGCTTCTTCGCCTCCGGCAGCCAGAGATCGCGGTAGCTCGCTAGAGACGAAGAGCGAAGCCGCAAAGAAGCGGGCTTGTGTGCGGAGCTCGCAGACTGCTGGAGGACGTGGCTGCCACTCTTGGCTCTTGAATTCACTCTTGGCATGCGAATGGAAGGCGTTCCAGGACAACTTGCCTGGGTTTGCACTTAGTCCTGATGCGTCCCTCTTTGGAAATTCTTGCTGCTCCCCTGAGGCTCCGAGATGCACAGAACACCACATGGCAGCTGCTGAAAAGAAAGGCAGCAGTGAGTTTGTCAAGAATCAAGAATATAGGCAGCTGACTGTGTTTGGCAAGGAGCAGCTGCTGGACTTTTGCAATTGTCTTCACTGCGCACAGAAGCCCTCTGCTCTGCTGCTTCTTTCTTCTCATCCAGGGAATTGCACACTACTGAAGCTGAGCCAGGCTATTCAGCTCTGCTGTTTTTCAGCATCTCAGCTCCCCTAATGCCCTGTGGCAGCTCTCGAGGTGTTTTGCTTTTGCCAGGCTGGAATGTGCCTGCTACGACAAAGAGCTGGGCAGGAGCTGGCAGAGAGGACGGCCATCTGCCAGCAGTTTGCAGCTTGCCCAGAAAAGAGCAGTGTCCCTGGAATGTGCAGCAAATCCAATTTCTTGGCAAGTTCGGGGGAAGTGAGCACTGCTGGTACACTTTCTCCGTGAGAAATGGAGTGGAAAATCTTTTCGCTAAGATGTAGACGACCAGAGAGGCAGAATACGGAGCTCCGCAGCTGGCCGAAGGGAAGTGCCGCTTCCCGGCGTCTTTCGGCAGAAGCGGCTCTTCGGAGCGCACCGCTGCCGCTCCACTCATCCGTGCGCGAAGTAGCCGCTTCTTCGCCTCCGGCAGCCAGAGATCGCGGTAGCTCGCTAGAGACGAAGAGCGAAGCCGCAAAGAAGCGGGCTTGTGTGCGGAGCTCGCAGACTGCTGGAGGACGGTGGCTGCCACTCTCTTGGCTCTTGAATTCACTCTTGGCATGCGAATGGAAGGCGTTCCAGGACAACTTGCCTGGGTTTGCACTTAGTCCTGATGCGTCCCTCTTTGGAAATTCTTGCTGCTCCCCCGAGGCTCCGAGATGCACAGAACACCATGGCAGCTGCAGAAAAGAAAGGCAGCAGTGAGTTTGTCTAGAAACAAGAACATAGGCAGCTGACTGTGTTTGGCAAGGAGCAGCAGCTGGACTTTTGCAATTGTGCCTTCACTGCGCACAGAAGCACGCTGCTCTGCTGCTTCTTTCTTCTCATCCAGGGAATTGCACACTACTGAAGCTGAGCCAGGCTATTCAGCTCTGCTGTTTTTCAGCATCTCAGCTGCCCTAATGCCCTGTGGCAGCTCTCGAGGTGTTTTGCTTTTGCCAGGCTGGAATGTGCCTGCTACGACAAAGAGCTGGGCAGGAGCTGGCAGAGAGGACGGCCATCTGCCAGCAGTTTGCAGCTTGCCCAGAAAAGAGCAGTGTCCTTGGAATGTGCAGCAAATATAATTTCTTGGCAAGTTCGGGGGAAGTGAGCACTGCTGGTACACTTTCTCCGTGAGAAATGGAGTGGAAAATCTTTTCGCTAAGATGTAGACGACCAGAGAGGCAGCATACGGAGCTCCGCAGCTGGCCGAAGGGAAGTGCCGCTTCCCGGCGTCTTTCGGCAGAAGCGGCTCTTCTAAGCGCACCGCTGCCGCTCTACTCATCCGTGCGCGAAGTAGCCGCTTCTTCGCCTCCGGCAGCCAGAGATCGCGGTAGCTCGCTAGAGGCGAAGAGCGAAGCCGCAAAGAAGCGGGCTTGTGTGCGGAGCTCGCAGACTGCTGGAGGACAGTGGCTGCCACTCTTGGCTCTTGAATTCACTCTTGGCATGCGAATGGAAGGCGTTCCAGGACAACTTGCCTGGGTTTGCACTTAGTCCTGATGCGTCCCTCTTTGGAAATTCTTGCTGCTCCCCTGAGGCTCCGAGATGCACAGAACACCATGGCAGCTGCTGAAAAGAAAGGCAGCAGTGAGTTTGTCAAGAATCAAGAATATAGGCAGCTGACTGTGTTTGGCAAGGAGCAGCTGCTGGACTTTTGCAATTGTCTTCACTGCGCACAGAAGCCCTCTGCTCTGCTGCTTCTTTCTTCTCATCCAGGGAATTGCACACTACTGAAGCTGAGCCAGGCTATTCAGCTCTGCTGTTTTTCAGCATCTCAGCTCCCTAATGCCCTGTGGCAGCTCTCGAGGTGTTTTGCTTTTGCCAGGCTGGAATGTGCCTGCTACGACAAAGAGCTGGGCAGGAGCTGGCAGAGAGGACGGCCATCTGCCAGCTGTTTGCAGCTTGCCCAGAAAAGAGCAGTGTCCCTGGAATGTGCAGCAAATCCAATTTCTTGGCAAGTTCGGGGGAAGTGAGCACTGCTGGTACACTTTCTCCGTGAGAAATGGAGTGGAAAATCTTTTCGCTAAGATGTAGACGACCAGAGAGGCAGAATACGGAGCTCCGCAGCTGGCCGAAGGGAAGTGCCGCTTCCCGGCGTCTTTCGGCAGAAGCGGCTCTTCTAAGCGCACCGCTGCCGCTCCACTCATCCGTGCGCGAAGTAGCCGCTTCTTCGCCTCCGGCAGCCAGAGATCGCGGTAGCTCGCTAGAGACGAAGAGCGAAGCCGCAAAGAAGCGGGCTTGTGTGCGGAGCTCGCAGACTGCTGGAGGACGGTGGCTGCCACTCTTGGCTCTTGAATTCACTCTTGGCATGCGAATGGAAGGCGTTCCAGGACAACTTGCCTGGGTTTGCACTTAGTCCTGATGCGTCCCTCTTTGGAAATTCTTGCTGCTCCCCTGAGGCTCCGAGATGCACAGAACACCATGGCAGCTGCTGAAAAGAAAGGCAGCAGTGAGTTTGTCAAGAAATCAAGAATATAGGCAGCTGACTGTGTTTGGCAAGGAGCAGCTGCTGGACTTTTGCAATTGTCTTCACTGCGCACAGAAGCCCTCTGCTCTGCTGCTTCTTTCTTCTCATCCAGGGAATTGCACACTACTGAAGCTGAGCCAGGCTATTCAGCTCTGCTGTTTTTCAGCATCTCAGCTGCCCTAATGCCCTGTGGCAGCTCTCGAGGTGTTTTGCTTTTGCCAGGCTGGAATGTGCCTGCTACGACAAAGAGCTGGGCAGGAGCTGGCAGAGAGGACGGCCATCTGCCAGCAGTTTGCAGCTTGCCCAGAAAAGAGCAGTGTCCCTGGAATGTGCAGCAAATCCAATTTCTTGGCAAGTTCGGGGGAAGTGAGCACTGCTGGTACACTTTCTCCGTGAGAAATGGAGTGGAAAATCTTTTCGCTAAGATGTAGACGACCAGAGAGGCAGCATACGGAGCTCCGCAGCTGGCCGAAGGGAAGTGCCGCTTCCCGGCGTCTTTCGGCAGAAGCGGCTCTTCTAAGCGCACCGCTGCCGCTCTACTCATCCGTGCGCGAAATAGCCGCTTCTTCGCCTCCGGCAGCCAGAGATCGCGGTAGCTCGCTAGAGACGAAGAGCGAAGCCGCAAAGAAGCGGGCTTGTGTGCGGAGCTCGCAGACTGCTGGAGGACGGTGGCTGCCACTCTTGGCTCTTGAATTCACTCTTGGCATGCGAATGGAAGGCGTTCCAGGACAACTTGCCTGGGTTTGCACTTAGTCCTGATGCGTCCCTCTTTGGAAATTCTTGCTGCTCCCCGAGGCTCCGAGATGCACAGAACACCATGGCAGCTGCAGAAAAGAAAGGCAGCAGTGAGTTTGTCTAGAAACAAGAACATAGGCAGCTGACTGTGTTTGGCAAGGAGCAGCAGCTGGACTTTTGCAATTGCCTTCACTGCGCACAGAAGCACGCTGCTCTGCTGCTTCTTTCTTCTCATCCAGGGAATTGCACACTACTGAAGCTGAGCCAGGCTATTCAGCTCTGCTGTTTTTCAGCATCTCAGCTCCCCTAATGCCCTGTGGCAGCTCTCGAGGTGTTTTGCTTTTGCCAGGCTGGAATGTGCCTGCTACGACAAAGAGCTGGGCAGGAGCTGGCAGAGAGGACGGCCATCTGCCAGCAGTTTGCAGCTTGCCCAGAAAAGAGCAGTGTCCTTGGAATGTGCAGCAAATATAATTTCTTGGCAAGTTCGGGGGAAGTGAGCACTGCTGGTACACTTTCTCCGTGAGAAATGGAGTGGAAAATCTTTTCGCTAAGATGTAGACGACCAGAGAGGCAGCATACGGAGCTCCGCAGCTGGCCGAAGGGAAGTGCCGCTTCCCGGCGTCTTTCGGCAGAAGCGGCTCTTCTAAGCGCACCGCTGCCGCTCTACTCATCCGTGCGCGAAGTAGCCGCTTCTTCGCCTCCGGCAGCCAGAGATCGCGGTAGCTCGCTAGAGACGAAGAGCGAAGCCGCAAAGAAGCGGGCTTGTGTGCGGAGCTCGCAGACTGCTGGAGGACAGTGGCTGCCACTCTTGGCTCTTGAATTCACTCTTGGCATGCGAATGGAAGGCGTTCCAGGACAACTTGCCTGGGTTTGCACTTAGTCCTGATGCGTCCTCTTTGGAAATTCTTGCTGCTCCCCTGAGGCTCCGAGATGCACAGAACACCATGGCAGCTGCTGAAAAGAAAGGCAGCAGTGAGTTTGTCAAGAATCAAGAATATAGGCAGCTGACTGTGTTTGGCAAGGAGCAGCTGCTGGACTTTTGCAATTGTCTTCACTGCGCACAGAAGCCCTCTGCTCTGCTGCTTCTTTCTTCTCATCCAGGGAATTGCACACTACTGAAGCTGAGCCAGGCTATTCAGCTCTGCTGTTTTTCAGCATCTCAGCTCCCCTAATGCCCTGTGGCAGCTCTCGAGGTGTTTTGCTTTTGCCAGGCTGGAATGTGCCTGCTACGACAAAGAGCTGGGCAGGAGCTGGCAGAGAGGACGGCCATCTGCCAGCAGTTTGCAGCTTGCCCAGAAAAAAGAGCAGTGTCCCTGGAATGTGCAGCAAATCCAATTTCTTGGCAAGTTCGGGGGAAGTGAGCACTGCTGGTACACTTTCTCCGTGAGAAATGGAGTGGAAAATCTTTTCGCTAAGATGTAGACGACCAGAGAGGCAGCATACGGAGCTCCGCAGCTGGCCGAAGGGAAGTGCCGCTTCCCGGCGTCTTTCGGCAGAAGCGGCTCTTCTAAGCGCACCGCTGCCGCTCCACTCATCCGAGCGCGAAGAAGCCGCTTCTTCGCCTCCGGCAGCCAGAGATCGCGGTAGCTCGCTAGAGACGAAGAGCGAAGCCGCAAAGAAGCGGGCTTGTGTGCGGAGCTCGCAGACTGCTGGAGGACAGTGGCTGCCACTCTTGGCTCTTGAATTCACTCTTGGCATGCGAATGGAAGGCGTTCCAGGACAACTTGCCTGGGTTTGCACTTAGTCCTGATGCGTCCCTCTTTGGAAATTCTTGCTGCTCCCCCGAGGCTCCGAGATGCACAGAACACCATGGCAGCTGCTGAAAAGAAAGGCAGCAGTGAGTTTGTCTAGAAACAAGAACATAGGCAGCTGACTGTGTTTGGCAAGGAGCAGCAGCTGGACTTTTGCAATTGCCTTCACTGCGCACAGAAGCACGCTGCTCTGCTGCTTCTTTCTTCTCATCCAGGGAATTGCACACTACTGAAGCTGAGCCAGGCTATTCAGCTCTGCTGTTTTTCAGCATCTCAGCTGCCCTAATGCCCTGTGGCAGCTCTCGAGGTGTTTTGCTTTTGCCAGGCTGGAATGTGCCTGCTACGACAAAGAGCTGGGCAGGAGCTGGCGGAGAGGACGGCCATCTGCCAGCAGTTTGCAGCTTGCCCAGAAAAGAGCAGTGTCCTTGGAATGTGCAGCAAATCCAATTTCTTGGCAAGTTCGGGGGAAGTGAGCACTGCTGGTACACTTTCTCCGTGAGAAATGGAGTGGAAAATCTTTTCGCTAAGATGTAGACGACCAGAGAGGCAGATACGGAGCTCCGCAGCTGGCCGAAGGGAAGTGCCGCTTCCCGGCGTCTTTCGGCAGAAGCGGCTCTTCGGAGCGCACCGCTGCCGCTCCACTCATCCGTGCGCGAAGTAGCCGCTTCTTCGCCTCCGGCAGCCAGAGATCGCGGTAGCTCGCTAGAGACGAAGAGCGAAGCCGCAAAGAAGCGGGCTTGTGTGCGGAGCTCGCAGACTGCTGGAGGACGGTGGCTGCCACTCTCTTGGCTCTTGAATTCACTCTTGGCATGCGAATGGAAGGCGTTCCAGGACAACTTGCCTGGGTTTGCACTTAGTCCTGATGCGTCCCTCTTTGGAAATTCTTGCTGCTCCCCCGAGGCTCCGAGATGCACAGAACACCATGGCAGCTGCAGAAAAGAAAGGCAGCAGTGAGTTTGTCTAGAAACAAGAACATAGGCAGCTGACTGTGTTTGGCAAGGAGCAGCAGCTGGACTTTTGCAATTGCCTTCACTGCGCACAGAAGCACGCTGCTCTGCTGCTTCTTTCTTCTCATCCAGGGAATTGCACACTACTGAAGCTGAGCCAGGCTATTCAGCTCTGCTGTTTTCAGCATCTCAGCTGCCCTAATGCCCTGTGGCAGCTCTCGAGGTGTTTTGCTTTTGCCAGGCTGGAATGTGCCTGCTACGACAAAGAGCTGGGCAGGAGCTGGCAGAGAGGACGGCCATCTGCCAGCAGTTTGCAGCTTGCCCAGAAAAGAGCAGTGTCCTTGGAATGTGCAGCAAATATAATTTCTTGGCAAGTTCGGGGGAAGTGAGCACTGCTGGTACACTTTCTCCGTGAGAAATGGAGTGGAAAATCTTTTCGCTAAGATGTAGACGACCAGAGAGGCAGCATACGGAGCTCCGCAGCTGGCCGAAGGGAAGTGCCGCTTCCCGGCGTCTTTCGGCAGAAGCGGCTCTTCTAAGCGCACCGCTGCCGCTCTACTCATCCGTGCGCGAAGTAGCCGCTTCTTCGCCTCCGGCAGCCAGAGATCGCGGTAGCTCGCTAGAGACGAAGAGCGAAGCCGCAAAGAAGCGGGCTTGTGTGCGGAGCTCGCAGACTGCTGGAGGACGGTGGCTGCCACTCTTGGCTCTTGAATTCACTCTTGGCATGCGAATGGAAGGCGTTCCAGGACAACTTGCCTGGGTTTGCACTTAGTCCTGATGCGTCCCTCTTTGGAAATTCTTGCTGCTCCCCTGAGGCTCCGAGATGCACAGAACACCATGGCAGCTGCAGAAAAGAAAGGCAGCAGTGAGTTTGTCAAGAAACAAGAACATAGGCAGCTGACTGTGTTTGGCAAGGAGCAGCTGCTGGACTTTTGCAATTGTCTTCACTGCGCACAGAAGCACTCTGCTCTGCTGCTTCTTTCTTCTCATCCAGGGAATTGCACACTACTGAAGCTGAGCCAGGCTATTCAGCTCTGCTGTTTTTCAGCATCTCAGCTCCCTAATGCCCTGTGGCAGCTCTCGAGGTGTTTTGCTTTTGCCAGGCTGGAATGTGCCTGCTACGACAAAGAGCTGGGCAGGAGCTGGCAGAGAGGACGGCCATCTGCCAGCAGTTTGCAGCTTGCCCAGAAAAGAGCAGTGTCCTTGGAATGTGCAGCAAATCCAATTTCTTGGCAAGTTCGGGGGAAGTGAGCACTGCTGGTACACTTTCTCCGTGAGAAATGGAGTGGAAAATCTTTTCGCTAAGATGTAGACGACCAGAGAGGCAGCATACGGAGCTCCGCAGCTGGCCGAAGGGAAGTGCCGCTTCCCGGCGTCTTTCGGCAGAAGCGGCTCTTCTAAGCGCACCGCTGCGCCGCTCTACTCATCCGTGCGCGAAGTAGCCGCTTCTTCGCCTCCGGCAGCCAGAGATCGCGGTAGCTCGCTAGAGACGAAGAGCGAAGCCGCAAAGAAGCGGGCTTGTGTGCGGAGCTCGCAGACTGCTGGAGGACGGTGGCTGCCACTCTTGGCTCTTGAATTCACTCTTGGCATGCGAATGGAAGGCGTTCCAGGACAACTTGCCTGGGTTTGCACTTAGTCCTGATGCGTCCCTCTTTGGAAATTCTTGCTGCTCCCCTGAGGCTCCGAGATGCACAGAACACCATGGCAGCTGCTGAAAAGAAAGGCAGCAGTGAGTTTGTCAAGAATCAAGAATATAGGCAGCTGACTGTGTTTGGCAAGGAGCAGCTGCTGGACTTTTGCAATTGTCTTCACTGCGCACAGAAGCACGCTGCTCTGCTGCTTCTTTCTTCTCATCCAGGGAATTGCACACTACTGAAGCTGAGCCAGGCTATTCAGCTCTGCTGTTTTTCAGCATCTCAGCTCCCCTAATGCCCTGTGGCAGCTCTCGAGGTGTTTTGCTTTTGCCAGGCTGGAATGTGCCTGCTACGACAAAGAGCTGGGCAGGAGCTGGCAGAGAGGACGGCCATCTGCCAGCTGTTTGCAGCTTGCCCAGAAAAGAGCAGTGTCCTTGGAATGTGCAGCAAATCCAATTTCTTGGCAAGTTCGGGGGAAGTGAGCACTGCTGGTACACTTTCTCCGTGAGAAATGGAGTGGAAAATCTTTTCGCTAAGATGTAGACGACCAGAGAGGCAGAATACGGAGCTCCGCAGCTGGCCGAAGGGAAGTGCCGCTTCCCGGCGTCTTTCGGCAGAAGCGGCTCTTCGGAGCGCACCGCTGCCGCTCCACTCATCCGTGCGCGAAGTAGCCGCTTCTTCGCCTCCGGCAGCCAGAGATCGCGGTAGCTCGCTAGAGACGAAGAGCGAAGCCGCAAAGAAGCGGGCTTGTGTGCGGAGCTCGCAGACTGCTGGAGGACAGTGGCTGCCACTCTTGG
Source organism: Vidua chalybeata (assembly GCF_026979565.1). Taxonomy (NCBI): domain Eukaryota; kingdom Metazoa; phylum Chordata; class Aves; order Passeriformes; family Viduidae; genus Vidua; species Vidua chalybeata. Next base: position 39,780,535 of record NC_071532.1, read on the forward strand.
CTCTTGAATTCACTCTTGGCATGCGAATGGAAGGCGTTCCAGGACAACTTGCCTGGGTTTGCACTTAGTCCTGATGCGTCCCTCTTTGGAAATTCTTGCTGCTCCCCTGAGGCTCCGAGATGCACAGAACACCATGGCAGCTGCTGAAAAGAAAGGCAGCAGTGAGTTTGTCAAGAATCAAGAATATAGGCAGCTGACTGTGTTTGGCAAGGAGCAGCTGCTGGACTTTTGCAATTGTCTTCACTGCGCACAGAAGCCCTCTGCTCTGCTGCTTCTTTCTTCTCATCCAGGGAATTGCACACTACTGAAGCTGAGCCAGGCTATTCAGCTCTGCTGTTTTTCAGCATCTCAGCTCCCTAATGCCCTGTGGCAGCTCTCGAGGTGTTTTGCTTTTGCCAGGCTGGAATGTGCCTGCTACGACAAAGAGCTGGGCAGGAGCTGGCAGAGAGGACGGCCATCTGCCAGCTGTTTGCAGCTTGCCCAGAAAAGAGCAGTGTCCCTGGAATGTGCAGCAAATCCATTTCTTGGCAAGTTCGGGGGAAGTGAGCACTGCTGGTACACTTTCTCCGTGAGAAATGGAGTGGAAAATCTTTTCGCTAAGATGTAGACGACCAGAGAGGCAGCATACGGAGCTCCGCAGCTGGCCGAAGGGAAGTGCCGCTTCCCGGCGTCTTTCGGCAGAAGCGGCTCTCGGAGCGCACCGCTGCCGCTCCACTCATCCGTGCGCGAAGTAGCCGCTTCTTCGCCTCCGGCAGCCAGAGATCGCGGTAGCTCGCTAGAGACGAAGAGCGAAGCCGCAAAGAAGCGGGCTTGTGTGCGGAGCTCGCAGACTGCTGGAGGACGGTGGCTGCCACTCTCTTGGCTCTTGAATTCACTCTTGGCATGCGAATGGAAGGCGTTCCAGGACAACTTGCCTGGGTTTGCACTTAGTCCTGATGCGTCCCTCTTTGGAAATTCTTGCTGCTCCCCCGAGGCTCCGAGATGCACAGAACACCATGGCAGCTGCTGAAAAGAAAGGCAGCAGTGAGTTTGTCTAGAAACAAGAAATAGGCAGCTGACTGTGTTTGGCAAGGAGCAGCAGCTGGACTTTTGCAATTGCCTTCACTGCGCACAGAAGCACGCTGCTCTGCTGCTTCTTTCTTCTCATCCAGGGAATTGCACACTACTGAAGCTGAGCCAGGCTATTCAGCTCTGCTGTTTTTCAGCATCTCAGCTGCCCTAATGCCCTGTGGCAGCTCTCGAGGTGTTTTGCTTTTGCCAGGCTGGAATGTGCCTGCTACGACAAAGAGCTGGGCAGGAGCTGGCGGAGAGGACGGCCATCTGCCAGCAGTTTGCAGCTTGCCCAGAAAAGAGCAGTGTCCTTGGAATGTGCAGCAAATATAATTTCTTGGCAAGTTCGGGGGAAGTGAGCACTGCTGGTACACTTTCTCCGTGAGAAATGGAGTGGAAAATCTTTTCGCTAAGATGTAGACGACCAGAGAGGCAGCATACGGAGCTCCGCAGCTGGCCGAAGGGAAGTGCCGCTTCCCGGCGTCTTTCGGCAGAAGCGGCTCTTCTAAGCGCACGCTGCCGCTCTACTCATCCGTGCGCGAAGTAGCCGCTTCTTCGCCTCCGGCAGCCAGAGATCGCGGTAGCTCGCTAGAGACGAAGAGCGAAGCCGCAAAGAAGCGGGCTTGTGTGCGGAGCTCGCAGACTGCTGGAGGACGGTGGCTGCCACTCTTGGCTCTTGAATTCACTCTTGGCATGCGAATGGAAGGCGTTCCAGGACAACTTGCCTGGGTTTGCACTTAGTCCTGATGCGTCCCTCTTTGGAAATTCTTGCTGCCCCTGAGGCTCCGAGATGCACAGAACACCATGGCAGCTGCTGAAAAGAAAGGCAGCAGTGAGTTTGTCAAGAAACAAGAACATAGGCAGCTGACTGTGTTTGGCAAGGAGCAGCTGCTGGACTTTTGCAATTGCCTTCACTGCGCACAGAAGCACGCTGCTCTGCTGCTTCTTTCTTCTCATCCAGGGAATTGCACACTACTGAAGCTGAGCCAGGCTATTCAGCTCTGCTGTTTTTCAGCATCTCAGCTCCCCTAATGCCCTGTGGCAGCTCTCGAGGTGTTTTGCTTTTGCCAGGCTGGAATGTGCCTGCTACGACAAAGAGCTGGGCAGGAGCTGGCAGAGAGGACGGCCATCTGCCAGCTGTTTGCAGCTTGCCCAGAAAAGAGCAGTGTCCTGGAATGTGCAGCAAATCCAATTTCTTGGCAAGTTCGGGGGAAGTGAGCACTGCTGGTACACTTTCTCCGTGAGAAATGGAGTGGAAAATCTTTTCGCTAAGATGTAGACGACCAGAGAGGCAGCATACGGAGCTCCGCAGCTGGCCGAAGGGAAGTGCCGCTTCCCGGCGTCTTTCGGCAGAAGCGGCTCTTCTAAGCGCACCGCTGCCGCTCCACTCATCCGTGCGCGAAGTAGCCGCTTCTTCGCCTCCGGCAGCCAGAGATCGCGGTAGCTCGCTAGAGACGAAGAGCGAAGCCGCAAAGAAGCGGGCTTGTGTGCGGAGCTCGCAGACTGCTGGAGGACGGTGGCTGCCACTCTCTTGGCTCTTGAATTCACTCTTGGCATGCGAATGGAAGGCGTTCCAGGACAACTTGCCTGGGTTTGCACTTAGTCCTGATGCGTCCCTCTTTGGAAATTCTTGCTGCTCCCCCGAGGCTCCGAGATGCACAGAACACCATGGCAGCTGCAGAAAAGAAAGGCAGCAGTGAGTTTGTCTAGAAACAAGAACATAGGCAGCTGACTGTGTTTGGCAAGGAGCAGCAGCTGGACTTTTGCAATTGCCTTCACTGCGCACAGAAGCACGCTGCTCTGCTGCTTCTTTCTTCTCATCCAGGAATTGCACACTACTGAAGCTGAGCCAGGCTATTCAGCTCTGCTGTTTTTCAGCATCTCAGCTCCCCTAATGCCCTGTGGCAGCTCTCGAGGTGTTTTGCTTTTGCCAGGCTGGAATGTGCCTGCTACGACAAAGAGCTGGGCAGGAGCTGGCAGAGAGGACGGCCATCTGCCAGCTGTTTGCAGCTTGCCCAGAAAAGAGCAGTGTCCCTGGAATGTGCAGCAAAATCCAATTTCTTGGCAAGTTCGGGGGAAGTGAGCACTGCTGGTACACTTTCTCCGTGAGAAATGGAGTGGAAAATCTTTTCGCTAAGATGTAGACGACCAGAGAGGCAGCATACGGAGCTCCGCAGCTGGCCGAAGGGAAGTGCCGCTTCCCGGCGTCTTTCGGCAGAAGCGGCTCTTCTAAGCGCACCGCTGCCGCTCACTCATCCGTGCGCGAAGTAGCCGCTTCTTCGCCTCCGGCAGCCAGAGATCGCGGTAGCTCGCTAGAGACGAAGAGCGAAGCCGCAAAGAAGCGGGCTTGTGTGCGGAGCTCGCAGACTGCTGGAGGACAGTGGCTGCCACTCTCTTGGCTCTTGAATTCACTCTTGGCATGCGAATGGAAGGCGTTCCAGGACAACTTGCCTGGGTTTGCACTTAGTCCTGATGCGTCCCTCTTTGGAAATTCTTGCTGCTCCCTGAGGCTCCGAGATGCACAGAACACCATGGCAGCTGCTGAAAAGAAAGGCAGCAGTGAGTTTGTCAAGAAACAAGAACATAGGCAGCTGACTGTGTTTGGCAAGGAGCAGCAGCTGGACTTTTGCAATTGTCTTCACTGCGCACAGAAGCCGCTGCTCTGCTGCTTCTTTCTTCTCATCCAGGGAATTGCACACTACTGAAGCTGAGCCAGGCTATTCAGCTCTGCTGTTTTTCAGCATCTCAGCTCCCCTAATGCCCTGTGGCAGCTCTCGAGGTGTTTTGCTTTTGCCAGGCTGGAATGTGCCTGCTACGACAAAGAGCTGGGCAGGAGCTGGCAGAGAGGACGGCCATCTGCCAGCAGTTTGCAGCTTGCCCAGAAAAGAGCAGTGTCCTTGGAATGTGCAGCAAATCCAATTTCTTGGCAAGTTCGGGGGAAGTGAGCACTGCTGGTACACTTTCTCCGTGAGAAATGGAGTGGAAAATCTTTTCGCTAAGATGTAGACGACCAGAGAGGCAGCATACGGAGCTCCGCAGCTGGCCGAAGGGAAGTGCCGCTTCCCGGCGTCTTTCGGCAGAAGCGGCTCTTCTAAGCGCACCGCTGCCGCTCTACTCATCCGTGCGCGAAGTAGCCGCTTCTTCGCCTCCGGCAGCCAGAGATCGCGGTAGCTCGCTAGAGACGAAGAGCGAAGCCGCAAAGAAGCGGGCTTGTGTGCGGAGCTCGCAGACTGCTGGAGGACGGTGGCTGCCACTCTTGGCTCTTGAATTCACTCTTGGCATGCGAATGGAAGGCGTTCCAGGACAACTTGCCTGGGTTTGCACTTAGTCCTGATGCGTCCCTCTTTGGAAATTCTTGCTGCTCCCCTGAGGCTCCGAGATGCACAGAACACCATGGCAGCTGCTGAAAAGAAAGGCAGCAGTGAGTTTGTCAAGAATCAAGAATATAGGCAGCTGACTGTGTTTGGCAAGGAGCAGCTGCTGGACTTTTGCAATTGTCTTCACTGCGCACAGAAGCACGCTGCTCTGCTGCTTCTTTCTTCTCATCCAGGGAATTGCACACTACTGAAGCTGAGCCAGGCTATTCAGCTCTGCTGTTTTTCAGCATCTCAGCTCCCTAATGCCCTGTGGCAGCTCTCGAGGTGTTTTGCTTTTGCCAGGCTGGAATGTGCCTGCTACGACAAAGAGCTGGGCAGGAGCTGGCAGAGAGGACGGCCATCTGCCAGCAGTTTGCAGCTTGCCCAGAAAAGAGCAGTGTCCCTGGAATGTGCAGCAAATCCAATTTCTTGGCAAGTTCGGCGGAAGTGAGCACTGCTGGTACACTTTCTCCGTGAGAAATGGAGTGGAAAATCTTTTCGCTAAGATGTAGACGACCAGAGAGGCAGCATACGGAGCTCCGCAGCTGGCCGAAGGGAAGTGCCGCTTCCCGGCGTCTTTCGGCAGAAGCGGCTCTTCTAAGCGCACCGCTGCCGCTCTACTCATCCGTGCGCGAAGTAGCCGCTTCTTCGCCTCCGGCAGCCAGAGATCGCGGTAGCTCGCTAGAGACGAAGAGCGAAGCCGCAAAGAAGCGGGCTTGTGTGCGGAGCTCGCAGACTGCTGGAGGACAGTGGCTGCCGCTCTCTTGCTGCTTGAATTCCCTCTTGGCATGCGAATGGAAGGCGTTCCAGGACAACTTGCCTGGGTTTGCACTTAGTCCTGATGCGTCCCTCTTTGGAAATTCTTGCTGCTCCCCCGAGGCTCCGAGATGCACAGAACACCATGGCAGCTGCAGAAAAGAAAGGCAGCAGTGAGTTTGTCTAGAAACAAGAACATAGGCAGCTGACTGTGTTTGGCAAGGAGCAGCAGCTGGACTTTTGCAATTGTCTTCACTGCGCACAGAAGCCGCTGCTCTGCTGCTTCTTTCTTCTCATCCAGGGAATTGCACACTACTGAAGCTGAGCCAGGCTATTCAGCTCTGCTGTTTTTCAGCATCTCAGCTGCCCTAATGCCCTGTGGCAGCTCTCGAGGTGTTTTGCTTTTGCCAGGCTGGAATGTGCCTGCTACGACAAAGAGCTGGGCAGGAGCTGGCAGAGAGGACGGCCATCTGCCAGCAGTTTGCAGCTTGCCCAGAAAAGAGCAGTGTCCCTGGAATGTGCAGCAAATCCAATTTCTTGGCAAGTTCGGGGGAAGTGAGCACTGCTGGTACACTTTCTCCGTGAGAAATGGAGTGGAAAATCTTTTCGCTAAGATGTAGACGACCAGAGAGGCAGCATACGGAGCTCCGCAGCTGGCCGAAGGGAAGTGCCGCTTCCCGGCGTCTTTCGGCAGAAGCGGCTCTTCTAAGCGCACCGCTGCCGCTCCACTCATCCCGTGCGCGAAGTAGCCGCTTCTTCGCCTCCGGCAGCCAGAGATCGCGGTAGCTCGCTAGAGACGAAGAGCGAAGCCGCAAAGAAGCGGGCTTGTGTGCGGAGCTCGCAGACTGCTGGAGGACGGTGGCTGCCACTCTCTTGCTCTTGAATTCACTCTTGGCATGCGAATGGAAGGCGTTCCAGGACAACTTGCCTGGGTTTGCACTTAGTCCTGATGCGTCCCTCTTTGGAAATTCTTGCTGCTCCCCGAGGCTCCGAGATGCACAGAACACCATGGCAGCTGCAGAAAAGAAAGGCAGCAGTGAGTTTGTCTAGAAACAAGAACATAGGCAGCTGACTGTGTTTGGCAAGGAGCAGCAGCTGGACTTTTGCAATTGCCTTCACTGCGCACAGAAGCACGCTGCTCTGCTGCTTCTTTCTTCTCATCCAGGGAATTGCACACTACTGAAGCTGAGCCAGGCTATTCAGCTCTGCTGTTTTTCAGCATCTCAGCTCCCCTAATGCCCTGTGGCAGCTCTCGAGGTGTTTTGCTTTTGCCAGGCTGGAATGTGCCTGCTACGACAAAGAGCTGGGCAGGAGCTGGCAGAGAGGACGGCCATCTGCCAGCAGTTTGCAGCTTGCCCAGAAAAGAGCAGTGTCCTTGGAATGTGCAGCAAATATAATTTCTTGGCAAGTTCGGGGGAAGTGAGCACTGCTGGTACACTTTCTCCGTGAGAAATGGAGTGGAAAATCTTTTCGCTAAGATGTAGACGACCAGAGAGGCAGCATACGGAGCTCCGCAGCTGGCCGAAGGGAAGTGCCGCTTCCCGGCGTCTTTCGGCAGAAGCGGCTCTTCTAAGCGCACCGCTGCCGCTCTACTCATCCGTGCGCGAAGTAGCCGCTTCTTCGCCTCCGGCAGCCAGAGATCGCGGTAGCTCGCTAGAGGCGAAGAGCGAAGCCGCAAAGAAGCGGGCTTGTGTGCGGAGCTCGCAGACTGCTGGAGGACGGTGGCTGCCACTCTTGGCTCTTGAATTCACTCTTGGCATGCGAATGGAAGGCGTTCCAGGACAACTTGCCTGGGTTTGCACTTAGTCCTGATGCGTCCCTCTTTGGAAATTCTTGCTGCTCCCCTGAGGCTCCGAGATGCACAGAACACCATGGCAGCTGCTGAAAAGAAAGGCAGCAGTGAGTTTGTCAAGAATCAAGAATATAGGCAGCTGACTGTGTTTGGCAAGGAGCAGCTGCTGGACTTTTGCAATTGTCTTCACTGCGCACAGAAGCCCTCTGCTCTGCTGCTTCTTTCTTCTCATCCAGGGAATTGCACACTACTGAAGCTGAGCCAGGCTATTCAGCTCTGCTGTTTTCAGCATCTCAGCCCCTAATGCCCTGTGGCAGCTCTCGAGGTGTTTTGCTTTTGCCAGGCTGGAATGTGCCTGCTACGACAAAGAGCTGGGCAGGAGCTGGCAGAGAGGACGGCCATCTGCCAGCAGTTTGCAGCTTGCCCAGAAAGAGCAGTGTCCTTGGAATGTGCAGCAAATCCAATTTCTTGGCAAGTTCGGGGGAAGTGAGCACTGCTGGTACACTTTCTCCGTGAGAAATGGAGTGGAAAATCTTTTCGCTAAGATGTAGACGACCAGAGAGGCAGCATACGGAGCTCCGCAGCTGGCCGAAGGGAAGTGCCGCTTCCCGGCGTCTTTCGGCAGAAGCGGCTCTTCTAAGCGCACCGCTGCCGCTCCACTCATCCGTGCGCGAAGTAGCCGCTTCTTCGCCTCCGGCAGCCAGAGATCGCGGTAGCTCGCTAGAGACGAAGAGCGAAGCCGCAAAGAAGCGGGCTTGTGTGCGGAGCTCGCAGACTGCTGGAGGACGGTGGCTGCCACTCTTGGCTCTTGAATTCACTCTTGGCATGCGAATGGAAGGCGTTCCAGGACAACTTGCCTGGGTTTGCACTTAGTCCTGATGCGTCCCTCTTTGGAAATTCTTGCTGCTCCCCCGAGGCTCCGAGATGCACAGAACACCATGGCAGGCAAAAAAAAGAAAAAAGCAGCAGTGAGTTTGAAAAGAAACAAGAACATAGGACTGTGCTGGGCAAGGAGCAGCGCAGCAGCTGGACTTTTGCAATGCACAGAAGCGCGCACAGAAGCTGCTGCTCTGCTCTTCTTCTCACCACCAGAGCCACCTGAAGCTGAGCTCTGCTTCAGCTCTTCAGCTCTGCTGTTTTTTTCCCCCTCAGCCCTCCCCCCCTGTGGCAGTGGCAGGGCTGAGGTGTTTTTGCCTTTGCTGGAATGTGCTGCTACGACAAAGAGCTGCAGGCTGCTGCCAGAGACCCTTGCAGCCCTGCCAGCCCCAGAGCAGTGAGTGTCCCAAATGCAGCAAAAATGGAATTTCTTGCAAGTTCGGGGAAGGAGGCAAGCTGTACACTTCTCCTGTGAGAACTTTCTCCTCTTTTCGGAGAGATGTAGAGGACCAGACCAGGCAGCCATACGGAGCTCCGCAGCCCCGCTGGCGGAGCCGCCCCGGCGTCTTCCGGCAGAAGCGGCTCTTCGCCTTCGCCAGCGCGCCGCTGCCGCTCTACCCCGTGCGCGAAGTAGCCGCAGCCTTCGCCCCCGCAGCCAGAGAGATCGCGGTAGCTCGCTAGAGGACAAGAGCGAGCCGCAGAGCGGCTTGCGGAGAGCTCGCTCGCACTTGCTGGAGGACGGTGGCCACCCCTGGCACTGGCTCTTGATTCACTCTTGGAAGGCGTTCCAGGGCGTTCCAGGACTGCCTGCCCTGGTTTGCACTTAGTCCTGATGCCCCCTTTGAAAATTTGCTGCTCCCCCGAGGCTCCGAGATGCACAGAACACCATGGCAGCTGCAGAAAAGAAAGGCAGCAGTGAGTTTGTCTAGAAACAAGAACATAGGCAGCTGACTGTGTTTGGCAAGGAGCAGCTGCTGGACTTTTGCAATTGCCTTCACTGCGCACAGAAGCACGCTGCTCTGCTGCTTCTTTCTTCTCATCCAGGGAATTGCACACTACTGAAGCTGAGCCAGGCTATTCAGCTCTGCTGTTTTTCAGCATCTCAGCTCCTAATGCCCTGTGGCAGCTCTCGAGGTGTTTTGCTTTTGCCAGGCTGGAATGTGCCTGCTACGACAAAGAGCTGGGCAGGAGCTGGCAGAGAGGACGGCCATCTGCCAGCAGTTTGCAGCTTGCCCAGAAAAGAGCAGTGTCCCTGGAATGTGCAGCAAATCCAATTTCTTGGCAAGTTCGGGGGAAGTGAGCACTGCTGGTACACTTTCTCCGTGAGAAATGGAGTGGAAAATCTTTTCGCTAAGATGTAGACGACCAGAGAGGCAGCATACGGAGCTCCGCAGCTGGCCGAAGGGAAGTGCCGCTTCCCGGCGTCTTTCGGCAGAAGCGGCTCTTCTAAGCGCACCGCTGCCGCTCCACTCATCCGTGCGCGAAGTAGCCGCTTCTTCGCCTCCGGCAGCCAGAGATCGCGGTAGCTCGCTAGAGACGAAGAGCGAAGCCGCAAAGAAGCGGGCTTGTGTGCGGAGCTCGCAGACTGCTGGAGGACGGTGGCTGCCACTCTCTTGGCTCTTGAATTCACTCTTGGCATGCGAATGGAAGGCGTTCCAGGACAACTTGCCTGGGTTTGCACTTAGTCCTGATGCGTCCCTCTTTGGAAATTCTTGCTGCTCCCCGAGGCTCCGAGATGCACAGAACACCATGGCAGCTGCAGAAAAGAAAGGCAGCAGTGAGTTTGTCTAGAAACAAGAACATAGGCAGCTGACTGTGTTTGGCAAGGAGCAGCAGCTGGACTTTTGCAATTGCCTTCACTGCGCACAGAAGCACGCTGCTCTGCTGCTTCTTTCTTCTCATCCAGGAATTGCACACTACTGAAGCTGAGCCAGGCTATTCAGCTCTGCTGTTTTTCAGCATCTCAGCTGCCCTAATGCCCTGTGGCAGCTCTCGAGGTGTTTTGCTTTTGCCAGGCTGGAATGTGCCTGCTACGACAAAGAGCTGGGCAGGAGCTGGCAGAGAGGACGGCCATCTGCCAGCAGTTTGCAGCTTGCCCAGAAAAGAGCAGTGTCCTTGGAATGTGCAGCAAATATAATTTCTTGGCAAGTTCGGGGGAAGTGAGCACTGCTGGTACACTTTCTCCGTGAGAAATGGAGTGGAAAATCTTTTCGCTAAGATGTAGACGACCAGAGAGGCAGCATACGGAGCTCCGCAGCTGGCCGAAGGGAAGTGCCGCTTCCCGGCGTCTTTCGGCAGAAGCGGCTCTTCTAAGCGCACCGCTGCCGCTCTACTCATCCGTGCGCGAAGTAGCCGCTTCTTCGCCTCCGGCAGCCAGAGATCGCGGTAGCTCGCTAGAGACGAAGAGCGAAGCCGCAAAGAAGCGGGCTTGTGTGCGGAGCTCGCAGACTGCTGGAGGACGGTGGCTGCCACTCTTGGCTCTTGAATTCACTCTTGGCATGCGAATGGAAGGCGTTCCAGGACAACTTGCCTGGGTTTGCACTTAGTCCTGATGCGTCCCTCTTTGGAAATTCTTGCTGCTCCCCTGAGGCTCCGAGATGCACAGAACACCATGGCAGCTGCTGAAAAGAAAGGCAGCAGTGAGTTTGTCAAGAATCAAGAAATAGGCAGCTGACTGTGTTTGGCAAGGAGCAGCTGCTGGACTTTTGCAATTGTCTTCACTGCGCACAGAAGCCCTCTGCTCTGCTGCTTCTTTCTTCTCATCCAGGAATTGCACACTACTGAAGCTGAGCCAGGCTATTCAGCTCTGCTGTTTTTCAGCATCTCAGCTCCCCTAATGCCCTGTGGCAGCTCTCGAGGTGTTTTGCTTTTGCCAGGCTGGAATGTGCCTGCTACGACAAAGAGCTGGGCAGGAGCTGGCAGAGAGGACGGCCATCTGCCAGCAGTTTGCAGCTTGCCCAGAAAAGAGCAGTGTCCCTGGAATGTGCAGCAAATCCAATTTCTTGGCAAGTTCGGGGGAAGTGAGCACTGCTGGTACACTTTCTCCGTGAGAAATGGAGTGGAAAATCTTTTCGCTAAGATGTAGACGACCAGAGAGGCAGCATACGGAGCTCCGCAGCTGGCCGAAGGGAAGTGCCGCTTCCCGGCGTCTTTCGGCAGAAGCGGCTCTTCTAAGCGCACCGCTGCCGCTCCACTCATCCGTGCGCGAAGTAGCCGCTTCTTCGCCTCCGGCAGCCAGAGATCGCGGTAGCTCGCTAGAGACGAAGAGCGAAGCCGCAAAGAAGCGGGCTTGTGTGCGGAGCTCGCAGACTGCTGGAGGACGGTGGCTGCCACTCTTGGCTCTTGAATTCACTCTTGGCATGCGAATGGAAGGCGTTCCAGGACAACTTGCCTGGGTTTGCACTTAGTCCTGATGCGTCCCTCTTTGGAAATTCTTGCTGCTCCCCTGAGGCTCCGAGATGCACAGAACACCATGGCAGCTGCTGAAAAGAAAGGCAGCAGTGAGTTTGTCAGAAATCAAGAACATAGGCAGCTGACTGTGTTTGGCAAGGAGCAGCTGCTGGACTTTTGCAATTGCCTTCACTGCGCACAGAAGCCCGCTGCTCTGCTGCTTCTTTCTTCTCATCCAGGGAATTGCACACTACTGAAGCTGAGCCAGGCTATTCAGCTCTGCTGTTTTTCAGCATCTCAGCTCCCCTAATGCCCTGTGGCAGCTCTCGAGGTGTTTTGCTTTTGCCAGGCTGGAATGTGCCTGCTACGACAAAGAGCTGGGCAGGAGCTGGCAGAGAGGACGGCCATCTGCCAGCAGTTTGCAGCTTGCCCAGAAAAGAGCAGTGTCCTTGGAATGTGCAGCAAATCCAATTTCTTGGCAAGTTCGGGGGAAGTGAGCACTGCTGGTACACTTTCTCCGTGAGAAATGGAGTGGAAAATCTTTTCGCTAAGATGTAGACGACCAGAGAGGCAGCATACGGAGCTCCGCAGCTGGCCGAAGGGAAGTGCCGCTTCCCGGCGTCTTTCGGCAGAAGCGGCTCTTCTAAGCGCACCGCTGCCGCTCTACTCATCCGTGCGCGAAGTAGCCGCTTCTTCGCCTCCGGCAGCCAGAGATCGCGGTAGCTCGCTAGAGACGAAGAGCGAAGCCGCAAAGAAGCGGGCTTGTGTGCGGAGCTCGCAGACTGCTGGAGGACGGTGGCTGCCACTCTCTTGGCTCTTGAATTCACTCTTGGCATGCGAATGGAAGGCGTTCCAGGACAACTTGCCTGGGTTTGCACTTAGTCCTGATGCGTCCCTCTTTGGAAATTCTTGCTGCTCCCCCGAGGCTCCGAGATGCACAGAACACCATGGCAGCTGCAGAAAAGAAAGGCAGCAGTGAGTTTGTCTAGAAACAAGAACATAGGCAGCTGACTGTGTTTGGCAAGGAGCAGCAGCTGGACTTTTGCAATTGCCTTCACTGCGCACAGAAGCACGCTGCTCTGCTGCTTCTTTCTTCTCATCCAGGGAATTGCACACTACTGAAGCTGAGCCAGGCTATTCAGCTCTGCTGTTTTTCAGCATCTCAGCTCCCTAATGCCCTGTGGCAGCTCTCGAGGTGTTTTGCTTTTGCCAGGCTGGAATGTGCCTGCTACGACAAAGAGCTGGGCAGGAGCTGGCGGAGAGGACGGCCATCTGCCAGCAGTTTGCAGCTTGCCCAGAAAAGAGCAGTGTCCCTGGAATGTGCAGCAAATATAATTTCTTGGCAAGTTCGGGGGAAGTGAGCACTGCTGGTACACTTTCTCCGTGAGAAATGGAGTGGAAAATCTTTTCGCTAAGATGTAGACGACCAGAGAGGCAGCATACGGAGCTCCGCAGCTGGCCGAAGGGAAGTGCCGCTTCCCGGCGTCTTTCGGCAGAAGCGGCTCTTCGGAGCGCACCGCTGCCGCTCTACTCATCCGTGCGCGAAGTAGCCGCTTCTTCGCCTCCGGCAGCCAGAGATCGCGGTAGCTCGCTAGAGACGAAGAGCGAAGCCGCAAAGAAGCGGGCTTGTGTGCGGAGCTCGCAGACTGCTGGAGGACGGTGGCTGCCACTCTCTTGCTCTTGAATTCACTCTTGGCATGCGAATGGAAGGCGTTCCAGGACAACTTGCCTGGGTTTGCACTTAGTCCTGATGCGTCCCTCTTTGGAAATTCTTGCTGCTCCCCGAGGCTCCGAGATGCACAGAACACCATGGCAGCTGCTGAAAAGAAAGGCAGCAGTGAGTTTGTCTAGAACAAGAACATAGGCAGCTGACTGTGTTTGGCAAGGAGCAGTGGACTTTTGCAATTTTCACTGCGCACAGAAGCTGCTCTGCTGCTTCTTTCTTCTCATCCAGGGAATTGCACACTACTGAAGCTGAGCCAGGCTATTCAGCTCTGCTGTTTTTCAGCATCTCAGCTGCCCTAATGCCCTGTGGCAGCTCTCGAGGTGTTTTGCTTTTGCCAGGCTGGAATGTGCCTGCTACGACAAAGAGCTGGGCAGGAGCTGAGAGGACGGCCATCTGCCAGCAGTTTGCAGCTTGCCCAGAAAAGAGCAGTGTCCTTGGAATGTGCAGCAAATCCAATTTCTTGGCAAGTTCGGGGGAAGTGAGCACTGCTGGTACACTTTCTCCGTGAGAAATGGAGTGGAAAATCTTTTCGCTAAGATGTAGACGACCAGAGAGGCAGCATACGGAGCTCCGCAGCTGGCCGAAGGGAAGTGCCGCTTCCCGGCGTCTTTCGGCAGAAGCGGCTCTTCTAAGCGCACCGCTGCCGCTCTACTCATCCGTGCGCGAAGTAGCCGCTTCTTCGCCTCCGGCAGCCAGAGATCGCGGTAGCTCGCTAGAGACGAAGAGCGAAGCCGCAAAGAAGCGGGCTTGTGTGCGGAGCTCGCAGACTGCTGGAGGACAGTGGCTGCCACTCTTGGCTCTTGAATTCACTCTTGGCATGCGAATGGAAGGCGTTCCAGGACAACTTGCCTGGGTTTGCACTTAGTCCTGATGCGTCCCTCTTTGGAAATTCTTGCTGCTCCCCTGAGGCTCCGAGATGCACAGAACACCATGGCAGCTGCTGAAAAGAAAGGCAGCAGTGAGTTTGTCAAGAATCAAGAATATAGGCAGCTGACTGTGTTTGGCAAGGAGCAGCTGCTGGACTTTTGCAATTGTCTTCACTGCGCACAGAAGCCCTCTGCTCTGCTGCTTCTTTCTTCTCATCCAGGGAATTGCACACTACTGAAGCTGAGCCAGGCTATTCAGCTCTGCTGTTTTTCAGCATCTCAGCTCCCCTAATGCCCTGTGGCAGCTCTCGAGGTGTTTTGCTTTTGCCAGGCTGGAATGTGCCTGCTACGACAAAGAGCTGGGCAGGAGCTGGCAGAGAGGACGGCCATCTGCCAGCTGTTTGCAGCTTGCCCAGAAAAGAGCAGTGTCCCTGGAATGTGCAGCAAATCCAATTTCTTGGCAAGTTCGGGGGAAGTGAGCACTGCTGGTACACTTTCTCCGTGAGAAATGGAGTGGAAAATCTTTTCGCTAAGATGTAGACGACCAGAGAGGCAGCATACGGAGCTCCGCAGCTGGCCGAAGGGAAGTGCCGCTTCCCGGCGTCTTTCGGCAGAAGCGGCTCTTCTAAGCGCACCGCTGCCGCTCCACTCATCCGTGCGCGAAGTAGCCGCTTCTTCGCCTCCGGCAGCCAGAGATCGCGGTAGCTCGCTAGAGACGAAGAGCGAAGCCGCAAAGAAGCGGGCTTGTGTGCGGAGCTCGCAGACTGCTGGAGGACGGTGGCTGCCACTCTTGGCTCTTGAATTCACTCTTGGCATGCGAATGGAAGGCGTTCCAGGACAACTTGCCTGGGTTTGCACTCAGTCCTGATGCGTCCCTCTTTGGAAATTCTTGCTGCTCCCCCGAGGCTCCGAGATGCACAGAACACCATGGCAGCTGCTGAAAAGAAAGGCAGCAGTGAGTTTGTCAAGAACAAGAATATAGGCAGCTGACTGTGTTTGGCAAGGAGCAGCTGCTGGACTTTTGCAATTGTCTTCACTGCGCACAGAAGCCCTCTGCTCTGCTGCTTCTTTCTTCTCATCCAGCGAATTGCACACTACTGAAGCTGAGCCAGGCTATTCAGCTCTGCTGTTTTTCAGCATCTCAGCTGCCCTAATGCCCTGTGGCAGCTCTCGAGGTGTTTTGCTTTTGCCAGGCTGGAATGTGCCTGCTACGACAAAGAGCTGGGCAGGAGCTGGCAGAGAGGACGGCCATCTGCCAGCTGTTTGCAGCTTGCCCAGAAAAGAGCAGTGTCCTTGGAATGTGCAGCAAATCCAATTTCTTGGCAAGTTCGGGGGAAGTGAGCACTGCTGGTACACTTTCTCCGTGAGAAATGGAGTGGAAAATCTTTTCGCTAAGATGTAGACGACCAGAGAGGCAGCATACGGAGCTCCGCAGCTGGCCGAAGGGAAGTGCCGCTTCCCGGCGTCTTTCGGCAGAAGCGGCTCTTCTAAGCGCACCGCTGCCGCTCTCTCATCCGTGCGCGAAGTAGCCGCTTCTTCGCCTCCGGCAGCCAGAGATCGCGGTAGCTCGCTAGAGACGAAGAGCGAAGCCGCAAAGAAGCGGGCTTGTGTGCGGAGCTCGCAGACTGCTGGAGGACAGTGGCTGCCACTCTTGGCTCTTGAATTCACTCTTGGCATGCGAATGGAAGGCGTTCCAGGACAACTTGCCTGGGTTTGCACTTAGTCCTGATGCGTCCCTCTTTGGAAATTCTTGCTGCTCCCCTGAGGCTCCGAGATGCACAGAACACCATGGCAGCTGCTGAAAAGAAAGGCAGCAGTGAGTTTGTCAAGAAACAAGAATATAGGCAGCTGACTGTGTTTGGCAAGGAGCAGCTGCTGGACTTTTGCAATTGTCTTCACTGCGCACAGAAGCCCTCTGCTCTGCTGCTTCTTTCTTCTCATCCAGGGAATTGCACACTACTGAAGCTGAGCCAGGCTATTCAGCTCTGCTGTTTTTCAGCATCTCAGCTCCCTAATGCCCTGTGGCAGCTCTCGAGGTGTTTTGCTTTTGCCAGGCTGGAATGTGCCTGCTACGACAAAGAGCTGGGCAGGAGCTGGCAGAGAGGACGGCCATCTGCCAGCTGTTTGCAGCTTGCCCAGAAAAGAGCAGTGTCCTTGGAATGTGCAGCAAATCCAATTTCTTGGCAAGTTCGGGGGAAGTGAGCACTGCTGGTACACTTTCTCCGTGAGAAATGGAGTGGAAAATCTTTTCGCTAAGATGTAGACGACCAGAGAGGCAGCATACGGAGCTCCGCAGCTGGCCGAAGGGAAGTGCCGCTTCCCGGCGTCTTTCGGCAGAAGCGGCTCTTCTAAGCGCACCGCTGCCGCTCCACTCATCCGTGCGCGAAGTAGCCGCTTCTTCGCCTCCGGCAGCCAGAGATCGCGGTAGCTCGCTAGAGACGAAGAGCGAAGCCGCAAAGAAGCGGGCTTGTGTGCGGAGCTCGCAGACTGCTGGAGGACGTGGCTGCCACTCTCTTGGCTCTTGAATTCACTCTTGGCATGCGAATGGAAGGCGTTCCAGGACAACTTGCCTGGGTTTGCACTTAGTCCTGATGCGTCCCTCTTTGGAAATTCTTGCTGCTCCCCCGAGGCTCCGAGATGCACAGAACACCATGGCAGCTGCAGAAAAGAAAGGCAGCAGTGAGTTTGTCTAGAAACAAGAACATAGGCAGCTGACTGTGTTTGGCAAGGAGCAGCAGCTGGACTTTTGCAATTGTCTTCACTGCGCACAGAAGCACGCTGCTCTGCTGCTTCTTTCTTCTCATCCAGGGAATTGCACACTACTGAAGCTGAGCCAGGCTATTCAGCTCTGCTGTTTTTCAGCATCTCAGCTGCCCTAATGCCCTGTGGCAGCTCTCGAGGTGTTTTGCTTTTGCCAGGCTGGAATGTGCCTGCTACGACAAAGAGCTGGGCAGGAGCTGGCAGAGAGGACGGCCATCTGCCAGCAGTTTGCAGCTTGCCCAGAAAAGAGCAGTGTCCTTGGAATGTGCAGCAAATCCAATTTCTTGGCAAGTTCGGGGGAAGTGAGCACTGCTGGTACACTTTCTCCGTGAGAAATGGAGTGGAAAATCTTTTCGCTAAGATGTAGACGACCAGAGAGGCAGCATACGGAGCTCCGCAGCTGGCCGAAGGGAAGTGCCGCTTCCCGGCGTCTTTCGGCAGAAGCGGCTCTTCTAAGCGCACCGCTGCCGCTCTACTCATCCGTGCGCGAAGTAGCCGCTTCTTCGCCTCCGGCAGCCAGAGATCGCGGTAGCTCGCTAGAGACGAAGAGCGAAGCCGCAAAGAAGCGGGCTTGTGTGCGGAGCTCGCAGACTGCTGGAGGACGGTGGCTGCCACTCTTGGCTCTTGAATTCACTCTTGGCATGCGAATGGAAGGCGTTCCAGGACAACTTGCCTGGGTTTGCACTTAGTCCTGATGCGTCCCTCTTTGGAAATTCTTGCTGCTCCCCTGAGGCTCCGAGATGCACAGAACACCATGGCAGCTGCTGAAAAGAAAGGCAGCAGTGAGTTTGTCAAGAATCAAGAATATAGGCAGCTGACTGTGTTTGGCAAGGAGCAGCTGCTGGACTTTTGCAATTGTCTTCACTGCGCACAGAAGCCGCTGCTCTGCTGCTTCTTTCTTCTCATCCAGGGAATTGCACACTACTGAAGCTGAGCCAGGCTATTCAGCTCTGCTGTTTTTCAGCATCTCAGCTCCCTAATGCCCTGTGGCAGCTCTCGAGGTGTTTTGCTTTTGCCAGGCTGGAATGTGCCTGCTACGACAAAGAGCTGGGCAGGAGCTGGCAGAGAGGACGGCCATCTGCCAGCTGTTTGCAGCTTGCCCAGAAAAGAGCAGTGTCCTTGGAATGTGCAGCAAATCCAATTTCTTGGCAAGTTCGGGGGAAGTGAGCACTGCTGGTACACTTTCTCCGTGAGAAATGGAGTGGAAAATCTTTTCGCTAAGATGTAGACGACCAGAGAGGCAGCATACGGAGCTCCGCAGCTGGCCGAAGGGAAGTGCCGCTTCCCGGCGTCTTTCGGCAGAAGCGGCTCTTCTAAGCGCACCGCTGCCGCTCCATCATCCGTGCGCGAAGTAGCCGCTTCTTCGCCTCCGGCAGCCAGAGATCGCGGTAGCTCGCTAGAGACGAAGAGCGAAGCCGCAAAGAAGCGGGCTTGTGTGCGGAGCTCGCAGACTGCTGGAGGACGGTGGCTGCCACTCTCTTGGCTCTTGAATTCACTCTTGGCATGCGAATGGAAGGCGTTCCAGGACAACTTGCCTGGGTTTGCACTTAGTCCTGATGCGTCCCTCTTTGGAAATTCTTGCTGCTCCCCCGAGGCTCCGAGATGCACAGAACACCATGGCAGCTGCTGAAAAGAAAGGCAGCAGTGAGTTTGTCTAGAAACAAGAATATAGGCAGCTGACTGTGTTTGGCAAGGAGCAGCTGCTGGACTTTTGCAATTGTCTTCACTGCGCACAGAAGCACGCTGCTCTGCTGCTTCTTTCTTCTCATTCAGGGAATTGCACACTACTGAAGCTGAGCCAGGCTATTCAGCTCTGCTGTTTTTCAGCATCTCAGCTGCCCTAATGCCCTGTGGCAGCTCTCGAGGTGTTTTGCTTTTGCCAGGCTGGAATGTGCCTGCTACGACAAAGAGCTGGGCAGGAGCTGGCAGAGAGGACGGCCATCTGCCAGCTGTTTGCAGCTTGCCCAGAAAAGAGCAGTGTCCTTGGAATGTGCAGCAAATCCAATTTCTTGGCAAGTTCGGGGGAAGTGAGCACTGCTGGTACACTTTCTCCGTGAGAAATGGAGTGGAAAATCTTTTCGCTAAGATGTAGACGACCAGAGAGGCAGCATACGGAGCTCCGCAGCTGGCCGAAGGGAAGTGCCGCTTCCCGGCGTCTTTCGGCAGAAGCGGCTCTTCTAAGCGCACCGCTGCCGCTCCACTCATCCGTGCGCGAAGTAGCCGCTTCTTCGCCTCCGGCAGCCAGAGATCGCGGTAGCTCGCTAGAGACGAAGAGCGAAGCCGCAAAGAAGCGGGCTTGTGTGCGGAGCTCGCAGACTGCTGGAGGACGGTGGCTGCCACTCTTGGCTCTTGAATTCACTCTTGGCATGCGAATGGAAGGCGTTCCAGGACAACTTGCCTGGGTTTGCACTTAGTCCTGATGCGTCCCTCTTTGGAAATTCTTGCTGCTCCCCCGAGGCTCCGAGATGCACAGAACACCATGGCAGCTGCAGAAAAGAAAGGCAGCAGTGAGTTTGTCTAGAAACAAGAACATAGGCAGCTGACTGTGTTTGGCAAGGAGCAGCAGCTGGACTTTTGCAATTGTCTTCACTGCGCACAGAAGCCCTCTGCTCTGCTGCTTCTTTCTTCTCATCCAGGGAATTGCACACTACTGAAGCTGAGCCAGGCTATTCAGCTCTGCTGTTTTTCAGCATCTCAGCTGCCCTAATGCCCTGTGGCAGCTCTCGAGGTGTTTTGCTTTTGCCAGGCTGGAATGTGCCTGCTACGACAAAGAGCTGGGCAGGAGCTGGCGGAGAGGACGGCCATCTGCCAGCTGTTTGCAGCTTGCCCAGAAAAGAGCAGTGTCCTTGGAATGTGCAGCAAATCCAATTTCTTGGCAAGTTCGGGGGAAGTGAGCACTGCTGGTACACTTTCTCCGTGAGAAATGGAGTGGAAAATCTTTTCGCTAAGATGTAGACGACCAGAGAGGCAGCATACGGAGCTCCGCAGCTGGCCGAAGGGAAGTGCCGCTTCCCGGCGTCTTTCGGCAGAAGCGGCTCTTCGGAGCGCACCGCTGCCGCTCCACTCATCCGTGCGCGAAGTAGCCGCTTCTTCGCCTCCGGCAGCCAGAGATCGCGGTAGCTCGCTAGAGACGAAGAGCGAAGCCGCAAAGAAGCGGGCTTGTGTGCGGAGCTCGCAGACTGCTGGAGGACGGTGGCTGCCACTCTCTTGGCTCTTGAATTCACTCTTGGCATGCGAATGGAAGGCGTTCCAGGACAACTTGCCTGGGTTTGCACTTAGTCCTGATGCGTCCCTCTTTGGAAATTCTTGCTGCTCCCCCGAGGCTCCGAGATGCACAGAACACCATGGCAGCTGCAGAAAAGAAAGGCAGCAGTGAGTTTGTCTAGAATCAAGAACATAGGCAGCTGACTGTGTTTGGCAAGGAGCAGCAGCTGGACTTTTGCAATTGCCTTCACTGCGCACAGAAGCACGCTGCTCTGCTGCTTCTTTCTTCTCATCCAGGGAATTGCACACTACTGAAGCTGAGCCAGGCTATTCAGCTCTGCTGTTTTTCAGCATCTCAGCTGCCCTAATGCCCTGTGGCAGCTCTCGAGGTGTTTTGCTTTTGCCAGGCTGGAATGTGCCTGCTACGACAAAGAGCTGGGCAGGAGCTGGCGGAGAGGACGGCCATCTGCCAGCAGTTTGCAGCTTGCCCAGAAAAGAGCAGTGTCCTTGGAATGTGCAGCAAATCCAATTTCTTGGCAAGTTCGGGGGAAGTGAGCACTGCTGGTACACTTTCTCCGTGAGAAATGGAGTGGAAAATCTTTTCGCTAAGATGTAGACGACCAGAGAGGCAGCATACGGAGCTCCGCAGCTGGCCGAAGGGAAGTGCCGCTTCCCGGCGTCTTTCGGCAGAAGCGGCTCTTCTAAGCGCACCGCTGCCGCTCTACTCATCCGTGCGCGAAGTAGCCGCTTCTTCGCCTCCGGCAGCCAGAGATCGCGGTAGCTCGCTAGAGACGAAGAGCGAAGCCGCAAAGAAGCGGGCTTGTGTGCGGAGCTCGCAGACTGCTGGAGGACAGTGGCTGCCACTCTTGGCTCTTGAATTCACTCTTGGCATGCGAATGGAAGGCGTTCCAGGACAACTTGCCTGGGTTTGCACTTAGTCCTGATGCGTCCCTCTTTGGAAATTCTTGCTGCTCCCCTGAGGCTCCGAGATGCACAGAACACCATGGCAGCTGCTGAAAAGAAAGGCAGCAGTGAGTTTGTCAAGAATCAAGAATATAGGCAGCTGACTGTGTTTGGCAAGGAGCAGCTGCTGGACTTTTGCAATTGTCTTCACTGCGCACAGAAGCACTCTGCTCTGCTGCTTCTTTCTTCTCATCCAGGGAATTGCACACTACTGAAGCTGAGCCAGGCTATTCAGCTCTGCTGTTTTTCAGCATCTCAGCTCCCCTAATGCCCTGTGGCAGCTCTCGAGGTGTTTTGCTTTTGCCAGGCTGGAATGTGCCTGCTACGACAAAGAGCTGGGCAGGAGCTGGCAGAGAGGACGGCCATCTGCCAGCTGTTTGCAGCTTGCCCAGAAAAGAGCAGTGTCCTTGGAATGTGCAGCAAATCCAATTTCTTGGCAAGTTCGGGGGAAGTGAGCACTGCTGGTACACTTTCTCCGTGAGAAATGGAGTGGAAAATCTTTTCGCTAAGATGTAGACGACCAGAGAGGCAGCATACGGAGCTCCGCAGCTGGCCGAAGGGAAGTGCCGCTTCCCGGCGTCTTTCGGCAGAAGCGGCTCTTCTAAGCGCACCGCTGCCGCTCCACTCATCCGTGCGCGAAGTAGCCGCTTCTTCGCCTCCGGCAGCCAGAGATCGCGGTAGCTCGCTAGAGACGAAGAGCGAAGCCGCAAAGAAGCGGGCTTGTGTGCGGAGCTCGCAGACTGCTGGAGGACGGTGGCTGCCACTCTCTTGGCTCTTGAATTCACTCTTGGCATGCGAATGGAAGGCGTTCCAGGACAACTTGCCTGGGTTTGCACTTAGTCCTGATGCGTCCCTCTTTGGAAATTCTTGCTGCTCCCCCGAGGCTCCGAGATGCACAGAACACCATGGCAGCTGCAGAAAAGAAAGGCAGCAGTGAGTTTGTCTAGAAACAAGAACATAGGCAGCTGACTGTGTTTGGCAAGGAGCAGCTGCTGGACTTTTGCAATTGTCTTCACTGCGCACAGAAGCACGCTGCTCTGCTGCTTCTTTCTTCTCATCCAGGGAATTGCACACTACTGAAGCTGAGCCAGGCTATTCAGCTCTGCTGTTTTTCAGCATCTCAGCTCCCCTAATGCCCTGTGGCAGCTCTCGAGGTGTTTTGCTTTTGCCAGGCTGGAATGTGCCTGCTACGACAAAGAGCTGGGCAGGAGCTGGCGGAGAGGACGGCCATCTGCCAGCAGTTTGCAGCTTGCCCAGAAAAGAGCAGTGTCCTTGGAATGTGCAGCAAATATAATTTCTTGGCAAGTTCGGGGGAAGTGAGCACTGCTGGTACACTTTCTCCGTGAGAAATGGAGTGGAAAATCTTTTCGCTAAGATGTAGACGACCAGAGAGGCAGCATACGGAGCTCCGCAGCTGGCCGAAGGGAAGTGCCGCTTCCCGGCGTCTTTCGGCAGAAGCGGCTCTTCTAAGCGCACCGCTGCCGCTCTACTCATCCGTGCGCGAAGTAGCCGCTTCTTCGCCTCCGGCAGCCAGAGATCGCGGTAGCTCGCTAGAGACGAAGAGCGAAGCCGCAAAGAAGCGGGCTTGTGTGCGGAGCTCGCAGACTGCTGGAGGACGGTGGCTGCCACTCTTGGCTCTTGAATTCACTCTTGGCATGCGAATGGAAGGCGTTCCAGGACAACTTGCCTGGGTTTGCACTTAGTCCTGATGCGTCCCTCTTTGGAAATTCTTGCTGCTCCCCTGAGGCTCCGAGATGCACAGAACACCATGGCAGCTGCTGAAAAGAAAGGCAGCAGTGAGTTTGTCTAGAAACAAGAACATAGGCAGCTGACTGTGTTTGGCAAGGAGCAGCTGCTGGACTTTTGCAATTGCCTTCACTGCGCACAGAAGCACGCTGCTCTGCTGCTTCTTTCTTCTCATCCAGGGAATTGCACACTACTGAAGCTGAGCCAGGCTATTCAGCTCTGCTGTTTTTCAGCATCTCAGCTGCCCTAATGCCCTGTGGCAGCTCTCGAGGTGTTTTGCTTTTGCCAGGCTGGAATGTGCCTGCTACGACAAAGAGCTGGGCAGGAGCTGGCAGAGAGGACGGCCATCTGCCAGCAGTTTGCAGCTTGCCCAGAAAAGAGCAGTGTCCTTGGAATGTGCAGCAAATATAATTTCTTGGCAAGTTCGGGGGAAGTGAGCACTGCTGGTACACTTTCTCCGTGAGAAATGGAGTGGAAAATCTTTTCGCTAAGATGTAGACGACCAGAGAGGCAGCATACGGAGCTCCGCAGCTGGCCGAAGGGAAGTGCCGCTTCCCGGCGTCTTTCGGCAGAAGCGGCTCTTCTAAGCGCACCGCTGCCGCTCTACTCATCCGTGCGCGAAGTAGCCGCTTCTTCGCCTCCGGCAGCCAGAGATCGCGGTAGCTCGCTAGAGACGAAGAGCGAAGCCGCAAAGAAGCGGGCTTGTGTGCGGAGCTCGCAGACTGCTGGAGGACAGTGGCTGCCACTCTTGGCTCTTGAATTCACTCTTGGCATGCGAATGGAAGGCGTTCCAGGACAACTTGCCTGGGTTTGCACTTAGTCCTGATGCGTCCCTCTTTGGAAATTCTTGCTGCTCCCCTGAGGCTCCGAGATGCACAGAACACCATGGCAGCTGCTGAAAAGAAAGGCAGCAGTGAGTTTGTCAAGAATCAAGAATATAGGCAGCTGACTGTGTTTGGCAAGGAGCAGCTGCTGGACTTTTGCAATTGTCTTCACTGCGCACAGAAGCCCTCTGCTCTGCTGCTTCTTTCTTCTCATCCAGGGAATTGCACACTACTGAAGCTGAGCCAGGCTATTCAGCTCTGCTGTTTTTCAGCATCTCAGCTGCCCTAATGCCCTGTGGCAGCTCTCGAGGTGTTTTGCTTTTGCCAGGCTGGAATGTGCCTGCTACGACAAAGAGCTGGGCAGGAGCTGGCAGAGAGGACGGCCATCTGCCAGCTGTTTGCAGCTTGCCCAGAAAAGAGCAGTGTCCTTGGAATGTGCAGCAAATCCAATTTCTTGGCAAGTTCGGGGGAAGTGAGCACTGCTGGTACACTTTCTCCGTGAGAAATGGAGTGGAAAATCTTTTCGCTAAGATGTAGACGACCAGAGAGGCAGCATACGGAGCTCCGCAGCTGGCCGAAGGGAAGTGCCGCTTCCCGGCGTCTTTCGGCAGAAGCGGCTCTTCTAAGCGCACCGCTGCCGCTCCACTCATCCGTGCGCGAAGTAGCCGCTTCTTCGCCTCCGGCAGCCAGAGATCGCGGTAGCTCGCTAGAGACGAAGAGCGAAGCCGCAAAGAAGCGGGCTTGTGTGCGGAGCTCGCAGACTGCTGGAGGACGGTGGCTGCCACTCTTGGCTCTTGAATTCACTCTTGGCATGCGAATGGAAGGCGTTCCAGGACAACTTGCCTGGGTTTGCACTTAGTCCTGATGCGTCCCTCTTTGGAAATTCTTGCTGCTCCCCTGAGGCTCCGAGATGCACAGAACACCATGGCAGCTGCTGAAAAGAAAGGCAGCAGTGAGTTTGTCAAGAAACAAGAACATAGGCAGCTGACTGTGTTTGGCAAGGAGCAGCAGCTGGACTTTTGCAATTGTCTTCACTGCGCACAGAAGCCCTCTGCTCTGCTGCTTCTTTCTTCTCATCCAGGGAATTGCACACTACTGAAGCTGAGCCAGGCTATTCAGCTCTGCTGTTTTTCAGCATCTCAGCTGCCCTAATGCCCTGTGGCAGCTCTCGAGGTGTTTTGCTTTTGCCAGGCTGGAATGTGCCTGCTACGACAAAGAGCTGGGCAGGAGCTGGCAGAGAGGACGGCCATCTGCCAGCTGTTTGCAGCTTGCCCAGAAAAGAGCAGTGTCCCTGGAATGTGCAGCAAATCCAATTTCTTGGCAAGTTCGGGGGAAGTGAGCACTGCTGGTACACTTTCTCCGTGAGAAATGGAGTGGAAAATCTTTTCGCTAAGATGTAGACGACCAGAGAGGCAGCATACGGAGCTCCGCAGCTGGCCGAAGGGAAGTGCCGCTTCCCGGCGTCTTTCGGCAGAAGCGGCTCTTCGGAGCGCACCGCTGCCGCTCCACTCATCCGTGCGCGAAGTAGCCGCTTCTTCGCCTCCGGCAGCCAGAGATCGCGGTAGCTCGCTAGAGACGAAGAGCGAAGCCGCAAAGAAGCGGGCTTGTGTGCGGAGCTCGCAGACTGCTGGAGGACAGTGGCTGCCACTCTTGGCTCTTGAATTCACTCTTGGCATGCGAATGGAAGGCGTTCCAGGACAACTTGCCTGGGTTTGCACTTAGTCCTGATGCGTCCCTCTTTGGAAATTCTTGCTGCTCCCCTGAGGCTCCGAGATGCACAGAACACCATGGCAGCTGCTGAAAAGAAAGGCAGCAGTGAGTTTGTCAAGAATCAAGAATATAGGCAGCTGACTGTGTTTGGCAAGGAGCAGCTGCTGGACTTTTGCAATTGTCTTCACTGCGCACAGAAGCACGCTGCTCTGCTGCTTCTTTCTTCTCATCCAGGGAATTGCACACTACTGAAGCTGAGCCAGGCTATTCAGCTCTGCTGTTTTTCAGCATCTCAGCTCCCCTAATGCCCTGTGGCAGCTCTCGAGGTGTTTTGCTTTTGCCAGGCTGGAATGTGCCTGCTACGACAAAGAGCTGGGCAGGAGCTGGCAGAGAGGACGGCCATCTGCCAGCTGTTTGCAGCTTGCCCAGAAAAGAGCAGTGTCCTTGGAATGTGCAGCAAATCCAATTTCTTGGCAAGTTCGGGGGAAGTGAGCACTGCTGGTACACTTTCTCCGTGAGAAATGGAGTGGAAAATCTTTTCGCTAAGATGTAGACGACCAGAGAGGCAGCATACGGAGCTCCGCAGCTGGCCGAAGGGAAGTGCCGCTTCCCGGCGTCTTTCGGCAGAAGCGGCTCTTCTAAGCGCACCGCTGCCGCTCCACTCATCCGTGCGCGAAGTAGCCGCTTCTTCGCCTCCGGCAGCCAGAGATCGCGGTAGCTCGCTAGAGACGAAGAGCGAAGCCGCAAAGAAGCGGGCTTGTGTGCGGAGCTCGCAGACTGCTGGAGGACGGTGGCTGCCACTCTCTTGGCTCTTGAATTCACTCTTGGCATGCGAATGGAAGGCGTTCCAGGACAACTTGCCTGGGTTTGCACTTAGTCCTGATGCGTCCCTCTTTGGAAATTCTTGCTGCTCCCCCGAGGCTCCGAGATGCACAGAACACCATGGCAGCTGCAGAAAAGAAAGGCAGCAGTGAGTTTGTCTAGAAACAAGAACATAGGCAGCTGACTGTGTTTGGCAAGGAGCAGCAGCTGGACTTTTGCAATTGCCTTCACTGCGCACAGAAGCACGCTGCTCTGCTGCTTCTTTCTTCTCATCCAGGGAATTGCACACTACTGAAGCTGAGCCAGGCTATTCAGCTCTGCTGTTTTTCAGCATCTCAGCTGCCCTAATGCCCTGTGGCAGCTCTCGAGGTGTTTTGCTTTTGCCAGGCTGGAATGTGCCTGCTACGACAAAGAGCTGGGCAGGAGCTGGCGGAGAGGACGGCCATCTGCCAGCAGTTTGCAGCTTGCCCAGAAAAGAGCAGTGTCCTTGGAATGTGCAGCAAATCCAATTTCTTGGCAAGTTCGGGGGAAGTGAGCACTGCTGGTACACTTTCTCCGTGAGAAATGGAGTGGAAAATCTTTTCGCTAAGATGTAGACGACCAGAGAGGCAGCATACGGAGCTCCGCAGCTGGCCGAAGGGAAGTGCCGCTTCCCGGCGTCTTTCGGCAGAAGCGGCTCTTCTAAGCGCACCGCTGCCGCTCTACTCATCCGTGCGCGAAGTAGCCGCTTCTTCGCCTCCGGCAGCCAGAGATCGCGGTAGCTCGCTAGAGACGAAGAGCGAAGCCGCAAAGAAGCGGGCTTGTGTGCGGAGCTCGCAGACTGCTGGAGGACAGTGGCTGCCACTCTTGGCTCTTGAATTCACTCTTGGCATGCGAATGGAAGGCGTTCCAGGACAACTTGCCTGGGTTTGCACTTAGTCCTGATGCGTCCCTCTTTGGAAATTCTTGCTGCTCCCCTGAGGCTCCGAGATGCACAGAACACCATGGCAGCTGCTGAAAAGAAAGGCAGCAGTGAGTTTGTCAAGAATCAAGAATATAGGCAGCTGACTGTGTTTGGCAAGGAGCAGCTGCTGGACTTTTGCAATTGTCTTCACTGCGCACAGAAGCCCTCTGCTCTGCTGCTTCTTTCTTCTCATCCAGGGAATTGCACACTACTGAAGCTGAGCCAGGCTATTCAGCTCTGCTGTTTTTCAGCATCTCAGCTGCCCTAATGCCCTGTGGCAGCTCTCGAGGTGTTTTGCTTTTGCCAGGCTGGAATGTGCCTGCTACGACAAAGAGCTGGGCAGGAGCTGGCAGAGAGGACGGCCATCTGCCAGCTGTTTGCAGCTTGCCCAGAAAAGAGCAGTGTCCTTGGAATGTGCAGCAAATCCAATTTCTTGGCAAGTTCGGGGGAAGTGAGCACTGCTGGTACACTTTCTCCGTGAGAAATGGAGTGGAAAATCTTTTCGCTAAGATGTAGACGACCAGAGAGGCAGCATACGGAGCTCCGCAGCTGGCCGAAGGGAAGTGCCGCTTCCCGGCGTCTTTCGGCAGAAGCGGCTCTTCGGAGCGCACCGCTGCCGCTCCACTCATCCGTGCGCGAAGTAGCCGCTTCTTCGCCTCCGGCAGCCAGAGATCGCGGTAGCTCGCTAGAGACGAAGAGCGAAGCCGCAAAGAAGCGGGCTTGTGTGCGGAGCTCGCAGACTGCTGGAGGACGGTGGCTGCCACTCTTGGCTCTTGAATTCACTCTTGGCATGCGAATGGAAGGCGTTCCAGGACAACTTGCCTGGGTTTGCACTTAGTCCTGATGCGTCCCTCTTTGGAAATTCTTGCTGCTCCCCTGAGGCTCCGAGATGCACAGAACACCATGGCAGCTGCAGAAAAGAAAGGCAGCAGTGAGTTTGTCAAGAAACAAGAACATAGGCAGCTGACTGTGTTTGGCAAGGAGCAGCTGCTGGACTTTTGCAATTGTCTTCACTGCGCACAGAAGCCGCTGCTCTGCTGCTTCTTTCTTCTCATCCAGGGAATTGCACACTACTGAAGCTGAGCCAGGCTATTCAGCTCTGCTGTTTTTCAGCATCTCAGCTGCCCTAATGCCCTGTGGCAGCTCTCGAGGTGTTTTGCTTTTGCCAGGCTGGAATGTGCCTGCTACGACAAAGAGCTGGGCAGGAGCTGGCAGAGAGGACGGCCATCTGCCAGCAGTTTGCAGCTTGCCCAGAAAAGAGCAGTGTCCTTGGAATGTGCAGCAAATCCAATTTCTTGGCAAGTTCGGGGGAAGTGAGCACTGCTGGTACACTTTCTCCGTGAGAAATGGAGTGGAAAATCTTTTCGCTAAGATGTAGACGACCAGAGAGGCAGCATACGGAGCTCCGCAGCTGGCCGAAGGGAAGTGCCGCTTCCCGGCGTCTTTCGGCAGAAGCGGCTCTTCTAAGCGCACCGCTGCCGCTCTACTCATCCGTGCGCGAAGTAGCCGCTTCTTCGCCTCCGGCAGCCAGAGATCGCGGTAGCTCGCTAGAGACGAAGAGCGAAGCCGCAAAGAAGCGGGCTTGTGTGCGGAGCTCGCAGACTGCTGGAGGACAGTGGCTGCCACTCTTGGCTCTTGAATTCACTCTTGGCATGCGAATGGAAGGCGTTCCAGGACAACTTGCCTGGGTTTGCACTTAGTCCTGATGCGTCCCTCTTTGGAAATTCTTGCTGCTCCCCTGAGGCTCCGAGATGCACAGAACACCATGGCAGCTGCTGAAAAGAAAGGCAGCAGTGAGTTTGTCAAGAATCAAGAATATAGGCAGCTGACTGTGTTTGGCAAGGAGCAGCTGCTGGACTTTTGCAATTGCCTTCACTGCGCACAGAAGCACGCTGCTCTGCTGCTTCTTTCTTCTCATCCAGGGAATTGCACACTACTGAAGCTGAGCCAGGCTATTCAGCTCTGCTGTTTTTCAGCATCTCAGCTCCCTAATGCCCTGTGGCAGCTCTCGAGGTGTTTTGCTTTTGCCAGGCTGGAATGTGCCTGCTACGACAAAGAGCTGGGCAGGAGCTGGCAGAGAGGACGGCCATCTGCCAGCTGTTTGCAGCTTGCCCAGAAAAGAGCAGTGTCCTTGGAATGTGCAGCAAATCCAATTTCTTGGCAAGTTCGGGGGAAGTGAGCACTGCTGGTACACTTTCTCCGTGAGAAATGGAGTGGAAAATCTTTTCGCTAAGATGTAGACGACCAGAGAGGCAGCATACGGAGCTCCGCAGCTGGCCGAAGGGAAGTGCCGCTTCCCGGCGTCTTTCGGCAGAAGCGGCTCTTCTAAGCGCACCGCTGCCGCTCCACTCATCCGTGCGCGAAGTAGCCGCTTCTTCGCCTCCGGCAGCCAGAGATCGCGGTAGCTCGCTAGAGACGAAGAGCGAAGCCGCAAAGAAGCGGGCTTGTGTGCGGAGCTCGCAGACTGCTGGAGGACGGTGGCTGCCACTCTCTTGGCTCTTGAATTCACTCTTGGCATGCGAATGGAAGGCGTTCCAGGACAACTTGCCTGGGTTTGCACTTAGTCCTGATGCGTCCCTCTTTGGAAATTCTTGCTGCTCCCCCGAGGCTCCGAGATGCACAGAACACCATGGCAGCTGCAGAAAAGAAAGGCAGCAGTGAGTTTGTCTAGAAACAAGAACATAGGCAGCTGACTGTGTTTGGCAAGGAGCAGCAGCTGGACTTTTGCAATTGCCTTCACTGCGCACAGAAGCACGCTGCTCTGCTGCTTCTTTCTTCTCATCCAGGGAATTGCACACTACTGAAGCTGAGCCAGGCTATTCAGCTCTGCTGTTTTTCAGCATCTCAGCTGCCCTAATGCCCTGTGGCAGCTCTCGAGGTGTTTTGCTTTTGCCAGGCTGGAATGTGCCTGCTACGACAAAGAGCTGGGCAGGAGCTGGCGGAGAGGACGGCCATCTGCCAGCAGTTTGCAGCTTGCCCAGAAAAGAGCAGTGTCCTTGGAATGTGCAGCAAATATAATTTCTTGGCAAGTTCGGGGGAAGTGAGCACTGCTGGTACACTTTCTCCGTGAGAAATGGAGTGGAAAATCTTTTCGCTAAGATGTAGACGACCAGAGAGGCAGCATACGGAGCTCCGCAGCTGGCCGAAGGGAAGTGCCGCTTCCCGGCGTCTTTCGGCAGAAGCGGCTCTTCTAAGCGCACCGCTGCCGCTCTACTCATCCGTGCGCGAAGTAGCCGCTTCTTCGCCTCCGGCAGCCAGAGATCGCGGTAGCTCGCTAGAGACGAAGAGCGAAGCCGCAAAGAAGCGGGCTTGTGTGCGGAGCTCGCAGACTGCTGGAGGACAGTGGCTGCCACTCTTGGCTCTTGAATTCACTCTTGGCATGCGAATGGAAGGCGTTCCAGGACAACTTGCCTGGGTTTGCACTTAGTCCTGATGCGTCCCTCTTTGGAAATTCTTGCTGCTCCCCTGAGGCTCCGAGATGCACAGAACACCATGGCAGCTGCTGAAAAGAAAGGCAGCAGTGAGTTTGTCAAGAATCAAGAATATAGGCAGCTGACTGTGTTTGGCAAGGAGCAGCTGCTGGACTTTTGCAATTGTCTTCACTGCGCACAGAAGCCCTCTGCTCTGCTGCTTCTTTCTTCTCATCCAGGGAATTGCACACTACTGAAGCTGAGCCAGGCTATTCAGCTCTGCTGTTTTTCAGCATCTCAGCTCCCCTAATGCCCTGTGGCAGCTCTCGAGGTGTTTTGCTTTTGCCAGGCTGGAATGTGCCTGCTACGACAAAGAGCTGGGCAGGAGCTGGCAGAGAGGACGGCCATCTGCCAGCTGTTTGCAGCTTGCCCAGAAAAGAGCAGTGTCCCTGGAATGTGCAGCAAATCCAATTTCTTGGCAAGTTCGGGGGAAGTGAGCACTGCTGGTACACTTTCTCCGTGAGAAATGGAGTGGAAAATCTTTTCGCTAAGATGTAGACGACCAGAGAGGCAGCATACGGAGCTCCGCAGCTGGCCGAAGGGAAGTGCCGCTTCCCGGCGTCTTTCGGCAGAAGCGGCTCTTCGGAGCGCACCGCTGCCGCTCCACTCATCCGTGCGCGAAGTAGCCGCTTCTTCGCCTCCGGCAGCCAGAGATCGCGGTAGCTCGCTAGAGACGAAGAGCGAAGCCGCAAAGAAGCGGGCTTGTGTGCGGAGCTCGCAGACTGCTGGAGGACGGTGGCTGCCACTCTTGGCTCTTGAATTCACTCTTGGCATGCGAATGGAAGGCGTTCCAGGACAACTTGCCTGGGTTTGCACTTAGTCCTGATGCGTCCCTCTTTGGAAATTCTTGCTGCTCCCCCGAGGCTCCGAGATGCACAGAACACCATGGCAGCTGCTGAAAAGAAAGGCAGCAGTGAGTTTGTCTAGAAACAAGAACATAGGCAGCTGACTGTGTTTGGCAAGGAGCAGCAGCTGGACTTTTGCAATTGCCTTCACTGCGCACAGAAGCACGCTGCTCTGCTGCTTCTTTCTTCTCATCCAGGGAATTGCACACTACTGAAGCTGAGCCAGGCTATTCAGCTCTGCTGTTTTTCAGCATCTCAGCTGCCCTAATGCCCTGTGGCAGCTCTCGAGGTGTTTTGCTTTTGCCAGGCTGGAATGTGCCTGCTACGACAAAGAGCTGGGCAGGAGCTGGCGGAGAGAGGACGGCCATCTGCCAGCAGTTTGCAGCTTGCCCAGAAAAGAGCAGTGTCCTTGGAATGTGCAGCAAATCCAATTTCTTGGCAAGTTCGGGGGAAGTGAGCACTGCTGGTACACTTTCTCCGTGAGAAATGGAGTGGAAAATCTTTTCGCTAAGATGTAGACGACCAGAGAGGCAGCATACGGAGCTCCGCAGCTGGCCGAAGGGAAGTGCCGCTTCCCGGCGTCTTTCGGCAGAAGCGGCTCTTCTAAGCGCACCGCTGCCGCTCTACTCATCCGTGCGCGAAGTAGCCGCTTCTTCGCCTCCGGCAGCCAGAGATCGCGGTAGCTCGCTAGAGACGAAGAGCGAAGCCGCAAAGAAGCGGGCTTGTGTGCGGAGCTCGCAGACTGCTGGAGGACAGTGGCTGCCACTCTTGGCTCTTGAATTCACTCTTGGCATGCGAATGGAAGGCGTTCCAGGACAACTTGCCTGGGTTTGCACTTAGTCCTGATGCGTCCCTCTTTGGAAATTCTTGCTGCTCCCCTGAGGCTCCGAGATGCACAGAACACCATGGCAGCTGCTGAAAAGAAAGGCAGCAGTGAGTTTGTCAAGAATCAAGAATATAGGCAGCTGACTGTGTTTGGCAAGGAGCAGCTGCTGGACTTTTGCAATTGTCTTCACTGCGCACAGAAGCACGCTGCTCTGCTGCTTCTTTCTTCTCATCCAGGGAATTGCACACTACTGAAGCTGAGCCAGGCTATTCAGCTCTGCTGTTTTTCAGCATCTCAGCTCCCCTAATGCCCTGTGGCAGCTCTCGAGGTGTTTTGCTTTTGCCAGGCTGGAATGTGCCTGCTACGACAAAGAGCTGGGCAGGAGCTGGCAGAGAGGACGGCCATCTGCCAGCTGTTTGCAGCTTGCCCAGAAAAGAGCAGTGTCCTTGGAATGTGCAGCAAATCCAATTTCTTGGCAAGTTCGGGGGAAGTGAGCACTGCTGGTACACTTTCTCCGTGAGAAATGGAGTGGAAAATCTTTTCGCTAAGATGTAGACGACCAGAGAGGCAGCATACGGAGCTCCGCAGCTGGCCGAAGGGAAGTGCCGCTTCCCGGCGTCTTTCGGCAGAAGCGGCTCTTCTAAGCGCACCGCTGCCGCTCCTTCATCCGTGCGCGAAGTAGCCGCTTCTTCGCCTCCGGCAGCCAGAGATCGCGGTAGCTCGCTAGAGACGAAGAGCGAAGCCGCAAAGAAGCGGGCTTGTGTGCGGAGCTCGCAGACTGCTGGAGGACGGTGGCTGCCACTCTCTTGGCTCTTGAATTCACTCTTGGCATGCGAATGGAAGGCGTTCCAGGACAACTTGCCTGGGTTTGCACTTAGTCCTGATGCGTCCCTCTTTGGAAATTCTTGCTGCTCCCCTGAGGCTCCGAGATGCACAGAACACCATGGCAGCTGCAGAAAAGAAAGGCAGCAGTGAGTTTGTCTAGAAACAAGAACATAGGCAGCTGACTGTGTTTGGCAAGGAGCAGCAGCTGGACTTTTGCAATTGCCTTCACTGCGCACAGAAGCACGCTGCTCTGCTGCTTCTTTCTTCTCATCCAGGGAATTGCACACTACTGAAGCTGAGCCAGGCTATTCAGCTCTGCTGTTTTTCAGCATCTCAGCTGCCCTAATGCCCTGTGGCAGCTCTCGAGGTGTTTTGCTTTTGCCAGGCTGGAATGTGCCTGCTACGACAAAGAGCTGGGCAGGAGCTGGCAGAGAGGACGGCCATCTGCCAGCAGTTTGCAGCTTGCCCAGAAAAGAGCAGTGTCCTTGGAATGTGCAGCAAATCCAATTTCTTGGCAAGTTCGGGGGAAGTGAGCACTGCTGGTACACTTTCTCCGTGAGAAATGGAGTGGAAAATCTTTTCGCTAAGATGTAGACGACCAGAGAGGCAGCATACGGAGCTCCGCAGCTGGCCGAAGGGAAGTGCCGCTTCCCGGCGTCTTTCGGCAGAAGCGGCTCTTCTAAGCGCACCGCTGCCGCTCTACTCATCCGTGCGCGAAGTAGCCGCTTCTTCGCCTCCGGCAGCCAGAGATCGCGGTAGCTCGCTAGAGACGAAGAGCGAAGCCGCAAAGAAGCGGGCTTGTGTGCGGAGCTCGCAGACTGCTGGAGGACGGTGGCTGCCACTCTCTTGGCTCTTGAATTCACTCTTGGCATGCGAATGGAAGGCGTTCCAGGACAACTTGCCTGGGTTTGCACTTAGTCCTGATGCGTCCCTCTTTGGAAATTCTTGCTGCTCCCCCGAGGCTCCGAGATGCACAGAACACCATGGCAGCTGCAGAAAAGAAAGGCAGCAGTGAGTTTGTCTAGAAACAAGAACATAGGCAGCTGACTGTGTTTGGCAAGGAGCAGCAGCTGGACTTTTGCAATTGCCTTCACTGCGCACAGAAGCACGCTGCTCTGCTGCTTCTTTCTTCTCATCCAGGGAATTGCACACTACTGAAGCTGAGCCAGGCTATTCAGCTCTGCTGTTTTTCAGCATCTCAGCTGCCCTAATGCCCTGTGGCAGCTCTCGAGGTGTTTTGCTTTTGCCAGGCTGGAATGTGCCTGCTACGACAAAGAGCTGGGCAGGAGCTGGCGGAGAGGACGGCCATCTGCCAGCAGTTTGCAGCTTGCCCAGAAAAGAGCAGTGTCCTTGGAATGTGCAGCAAATCCAATTTCTTGGCAAGTTCGGGGGAAGTGAGCACTGCTGGTACACTTTCTCCGTGAGAAATGGAGTGGAAAATCTTTTCGCTAAGATGTAGACGACCAGAGAGGCAGCATACGGAGCTCCGCAGCTGGCCGAAGGGAAGTGCCGCTTCCCGGCGTCTTTCGGCAGAAGCGGCTCTTCTAAGCGCACCGCTGCCGCTCTACTCATCCGTGCGCGAAGTAGCCGCTTCTTCGCCTCCGGCAGCCAGAGATCGCGGTAGCTCGCTAGAGACGAAGAGCGAAGCCGCAAAGAAGCGGGCTTGTGTGCGGAGCTCGCAGACTGCTGGAGGACAGTGGCTGCCACTCTTGGCTCTTGAATTCACTCTTGGCATGCGAATGGAAGGCGTTCCAGGACAACTTGCCTGGGTTTGCACTTAGTCCTGATGCGTCCCTCTTTGGAAATTCTTGCTGCTCCCCTGAGGCTCCGAGATGCACAGAACACCATGGCAGCTGCTGAAAAGAAAGGCAGCAGTGAGTTTGTCAAGAATCAAGAATATAGGCAGCTGACTGTGTTTGGCAAGGAGCAGCTGCTGGACTTTTGCAATTGTCTTCACTGCGCACAGAAGCCCTCTGCTCTGCTGCTTCTTTCTTCTCATCCAGGGAATTGCACACTACTGAAGCTGAGCCAGGCTATTCAGCTCTGCTGTTTTTCAGCATCTCAGCTCCCCTAATGCCCTGTGGCAGCTCTCGAGGTGTTTTGCTTTTGCCAGGCTGGAATGTGCCTGCTACGACAAAGAGCTGGGCAGGAGCTGGCAGAGAGGACGGCCATCTGCCAGCTGTTTGCAGCTTGCCCAGAAAAGAGCAGTGTCCTTGGAATGTGCAGCAAATCCAATTTCTTGGCAAGTTCGGGGGAAGTGAGCACTGCTGGTACACTTTCTCCGTGAGAAATGGAGTGGAAAATCTTTTCGCTAAGATGTAGACGACCAGAGAGGCAGCATACGGAGCTCCGCAGCTGGCCGAAGGGAAGTGCCGCTTCCCGGCGTCTTTCGGCAGAAGCGGCTCTTCTAAGCGCACCGCTGCCGCTCCTCATCCGTGCGCGAAGTAGCCGCTTCTTCGCCTCCGGCAGCCAGAGATCGCGGTAGCTCGCTAGAGACGAAGAGCGAAGCCGCAAAGAAGCGGGCTTGTGTGCGGAGCTCGCAGACTGCTGGAGGACGGTGGCTGCCACTCTCTTGGCTCTTGAATTCACTCTTGGCATGCGAATGGAAGGCGTTCCAGGACAACTTGCCTGGGTTTGCACTTAGTCCTGATGCGTCCCTCTTTGGAAATTCTTGCTGCTCCCCGAGGCTCCGAGATGCACAGAACACCATGGCAGCTGCAGAAAAGAAAGGCAGCAGTGAGTTTGTCTAGAAACAAGAACATAGGCAGCTGACTGTGTTTGGCAAGGAGCAGCAGCTGGACTTTTGCAATTGCCTTCACTGCGCACAGAAGCACGCTGCTCTGCTGCTTCTTTCTTCTCATCCAGGGAATTGCACACTACTGAAGCTGAGCCAGGCTATTCAGCTCTGCTGTTTTTCAGCATCTCAGCTGCCCTAATGCCCTGTGGCAGCTCTCGAGGTGTTTTGCTTTTGCCAGGCTGGAATGTGCCTGCTACGACAAAGAGCTGGGCAGGAGCTGGCGGAGAGGACGGCCATCTGCCAGCAGTTTGCAGCTTGCCCAGAAAAGAGCAGTGTCCTTGGAATGTGCAGCAAATCCAATTTCTTGGCAAGTTCGGGGGAAGTGAGCACTGCTGGTACACTTTCTCCGTGAGAAATGGAGTGGAAAATCTTTTCGCTAAGATGTAGACGACCAGAGAGGCAGCATACGGAGCTCCGCAGCTGGCCGAAGGGAAGTGCCGCTTCCCGGCGTCTTTCGGCAGAAGCGGCTCTTCTAAGCGCACCGCTGCCGCTCTACTCATCCGTGCGCGAAGTAGCCGCTTCTTCGCCTCCGGCAGCCAGAGATCGCGGTAGCTCGCTAGAGACGAAGAGCGAAGCCGCAAAGAAGCGGGCTTGTGTGCGGAGCTCGCAGACTGCTGGAGGACAGTGGCTGCCACTCTTGGCTCTTGAATTCACTCTTGGCATGCGAATGGAAGGCGTTCCAGGACAACTTGCCTGGGTTTGCACTTAGTCCTGATGCGTCCCTCTTTGGAAATTCTTGCTGCTCCCCTGAGGCTCCGAGATGCACAGAACACCATGGCAGCTGCTGAAAAGAAAGGCAGCAGTGAGTTTGTCAAGAATCAAGAATATAGGCAGCTGACTGTGTTTGGCAAGGAGCAGCTGCTGGACTTTTGCAATTGTCTTCACTGCGCACAGAAGCCCTCTGCTCTGCTGCTTCTTTCTTCTCATCCAGGGAATTGCACACTACTGAAGCTGAGCCAGGCTATTCAGCTCTGCTGTTTTTCAGCATCTCAGCTGCCCTAATGCCCTGTGGCAGCTCTCGAGGTGTTTTGCTTTTGCCAGGCTGGAATGTGCCTGCTACGACAAAGAGCTGGGCAGGAGCTGGCAGAGAGGACGGCCATCTGCCAGCAGTTTGCAGCTTGCCCAGAAAAGAGCAGTGTCCTTGGAATGTGCAGCAAATCCAATTTCTTGGCAAGTTCGGGGGAAGTGAGCACTGCTGGTACACTTTCTCCGTGAGAAATGGAGTGGAAAATCTTTTCGCTAAGATGTAGACGACCAGAGAGGCAGCATACGGAGCTCCGCAGCTGGCCGAAGGGAAGTGCCGCTTCCCGGCGTCTTTCGGCAGAAGCGGCTCTTCTAAGCGCACCGCTGCCGCTCCACTCATCCGTGCGCGAAGTAGCCGCTTCTTCGCCTCCGGCAGCCAGAGATCGCGGTAGCTCGCTAGAGACGAAGAGCGAAGCCGCAAAGAAGCGGGCTTGTGTGCGGAGCTCGCAGACTGCTGGAGGACAGTGGCTGCCACTCTTGGCTCTTGAATTCACTCTTGGCATGCGAATGGAAGGCGTTCCAGGACAACTTGCCTGGGTTTGCACTTAGTCCTGATGCGTCCCTCTTTGGAAATTCTTGCTGCTCCCCTGAGGCTCCGAGATGCACAGAACACCATGGCAGCTGCTGAAAAGAAAGGCAGCAGTGAGTTTGTCAAGAATCAAGAATATAGGCAGCTGACTGTGTTTGGCAAGGAGCAGCTGCTGGACTTTTGCAATTGTCTTCACTGCGCACAGAAGCACTCTGCTCTGCTGCTTCTTTCTTCTCATCCAGGGAATTGCACACTACTGAAGCTGAGCCAGGCTATTCAGCTCTGCTGTTTTTCAGCATCTCAGCTCCCCTAATGCCCTGTGGCAGCTCTCGAGGTGTTTTGCTTTTGCCAGGCTGGAATGTGCCTGCTACGACAAAGAGCTGGGCAGGAGCTGGCAGAGAGGACGGCCATCTGCCAGCTGTTTGCAGCTTGCCCAGAAAAGAGCAGTGTCCTTGGAATGTGCAGCAAATCCAATTTCTTGGCAAGTTCGGGGGAAGTGAGCACTGCTGGTACACTTTCTCCGTGAGAAATGGAGTGGAAAATCTTTTCGCTAAGATGTAGACGACCAGAGAGGCAGCATACGGAGCTCCGCAGCTGGCCGAAGGGAAGTGCCGCTTCCCGGCGTCTTTCGGCAGAAGCGGCTCTTCGGAGCGCACCGCTGCCGCTCCACTCATCCGTGCGCGAAGTAGCCGCTTCTTCGCCTCCGGCAGCCAGAGATCGCGGTAGCTCGCTAGAGACGAAGAGCGAAGCCGCAAAGAAGCGGGCTTGTGTGCGGAGCTCGCAGACTGCTGGAGGACGGTGGCTGCCACTCTTGGCTCTTGAATTCACTCTTGGCATGCGAATGGAAGGCGTTCCAGGACAACTTGCCTGGGTTTGCACTTAGTCCTGATGCGTCCCTCTTTGGAAATTCTTGCTGCTCCCCTGAGGCTCCGAGATGCACAGAACACCATGGCAGCTGCTGAAAAGAAAGGCAGCAGTGAGTTTGTCAAGAATCAAGAATATAGGCAGCTGACTGTGTTTGGCAAGGAGCAGCTGCTGGACTTTTGCAATTGTCTTCACTGCGCACAGAAGCCGCTGCTCTGCTGCTTCTTTCTTCTCATCCAGGGAATTGCACACTACTGAAGCTGAGCCAGGCTATTCAGCTCTGCTGTTTTTCAGCATCTCAGCTGCCCTAATGCCCTGTGGCAGCTCTCGAGGTGTTTTGCTTTTGCCAGGCTGGAATGTGCCTGCTACGACAAAGAGCTGGGCAGGAGCTGGCAGAGAGGACGGCCATCTGCCAGCTGTTTGCAGCTTGCCCAGAAAAGAGCAGTGTCCTTGGAATGTGCAGCAAATCCAATTTCTTGGCAAGTTCGGGGGAAGTGAGCACTGCTGGTACACTTTCTCCGTGAGAAATGGAGTGGAAAATCTTTTCGCTAAGATGTAGACGACCAGAGAGGCAGCATACGGAGCTCCGCAGCTGGCCGAAGGGAAGTGCCGCTTCCCGGCGTCTTTCGGCAGAAGCGGCTCTTCGGAGCGCACCGCTGCCGCTCCACTCATCCGTGCGCGAAGTAGCCGCTTCTTCGCCTCCGGCAGCCAGAGATCGCGGTAGCTCGCTAGAGACGAAGAGCGAAGCCGCAAAGAAGCGGGCTTGTGTGCGGAGCTCGCAGACTGCTGGAGGACGGTGGCTGCCACTCTTGGCTCTTGAATTCACTCTTGGCATGCGAATGGAAGGCGTTCCAGGACAACTTGCCTGGGTTTGCACTTAGTCCTGATGCGTCCCTCTTTGGAAATTCTTGCTGCTCCCCTGAGGCTCCGAGATGCACAGAACACCATGGCAGCTGCTGAAAAGAAAGGCAGCAGTGAGTTTGTCAAGAATCAAGAATATAGGCAGCTGACTGTGTTTGGCAAGGAGCAGCTGCTGGACTTTTGCAATTGTCTTCACTGCGCACAGAAGCACGCTGCTCTGCTGCTTCTTTCTTCTCATCCAGGGAATTGCACACTACTGAAGCTGAGCCAGGCTATTCAGCTCTGCTGTTTTCAGCATCTCAGCTCCCTAATGCCCTGTGGCAGCTCTCGAGGTGTTTTGCTTTTGCCAGGCTGGAATGTGCCTGCTACGACAAAGAGCTGGGCAGGAGCTGGCGGAGAGGACGGCCATCTGCCAGCAGTTTGCAGCTTGCCCAGAAAAGAGCAGTGTCCCTGGAATGTGCAGCAAATCCAATTTCTTGGCAAGTTCGGGGGAAGTGAGCACTGCTGGTACACTTTCTCCGTGAGAAATGGAGTGGAAAATCTTTTCGCTAAGATGTAGACGACCAGAGAGGCAGCATACGGAGCTCCGCAGCTGGCCGAAGGGAAGTGCCGCTT